>NW_016914275.1:225261-287573 GCF_001483705.2 Eufriesea mexicana | reverse complement strand
CCTTCCGCCTAGCTACTGGCGGTTGTCCTAACGGAGTACTCTAATTATACATTTACATTTATATATATATTTATATAATAATAGCCGATACAAATATCACATGTGATCACCTACTAGACTCGTTACACGAGTACTCGCTAACTCCGTTGTACAAAACGAGTCGGGCCCTCGAGAGTGCTCTCGAGCCGGCTCTCGACTGTTGCAAGTCGCGGCGTGTAAATTAGTCCCGGTACTCTGGAAGGATGTTTCCGTCTCTTCGTTTCGTTCCTCGTCCATCGGTACTCCTGCTATTAGTCCGTTTCGTCTAAATTCTCCTTCCATCACATTTTCCTTTTTTTTCTTTTTTCGTTTTTCTCTTTTTGGGGGGAGCTTCTGTATTTTCCTCTTCTGTCTTTCTCGCGCGCGCCTATTTAATTCTCCTCTATTTTATATATTCCTCTCGTCAACGAGTGTGACCGAAGGACAGGTTCCTAATAATCGTATACAATACAGGTTCGCTTGATCCACGAACGACCGGTCGAGTCTGTGAAACTGCGAGGCTCCTTCAACGATCCCTACCGTACTCGTCGATCCCGCCAAGATTTGAAAATCGCGTTTCCCGCGTTACACGCGCCGCTGCGTTGTTTACACGGCCATCGGGCCACGGAGCACAGGGGCGGACGTTTTCACGGGGGCCGGGGGCGGGCCTGGCGCAATCCCCGCGTGAACCTTGGCTGGACAGCCCCAAGTAGAGCGGTATCGAGGGATGTTTTCTCAACGAGGTGATCGATAAGCCCCGGAACGAGCTGACACGTAGACGAGATCGCGCGGACGACCGCTTGTTTTCGTTCGAGAGCGATCGATTCGACGGGATATCGAATATATTCCTGGATGCACGTGCGACGTGGTCGTTCGAGATTTTATTTCAGAGTCCATGACGAAGACGCGTTTCCTATTTTCCCTCTTTTTTTGGTATTTTTATATTTATTTTCGTGGAACTTTGCGGAGCAACCTCGCGATTCAGGGATTACCTGTCACCTCGACGAGGAAACGAGGAAGTAGCAGACAACACGGCGTTGGTAGAAGAAGAAGTAGAAGTAGAAGAAGAAGAAGAAGAAGAAGATGAAGACGAAGAGGAAGAAATAACGCTGAGAGAAAGGAGCGACGGCTGCGCAAGCGCATTCTTCGTTTATTTTAATTATATTCCCGAGCGGCAAAAAAGCTGCGATTACAAGACTCTTTACTCGCTTAATCTCGTTCTCTCTGTCTCTGTCTTCCTTCGATTTTCTTGCCTTCTTTCGTATATCTCTCTATCTCTCTCGTTCTAGTTCCCTCGACTCTCGTTTCCCCTCTCTAACCGCAACACACTCGTCAGTTTCGCATTATTTCCGGTTTCCTTTTCCCTTTTTCTTTTGTTTCCGGCTTTCCCTGTTTCTCTGCCTTTGTTCGATTCTGTTTCTCTAGTTCGTTCCGCTTTTATCGTAATACAAAATACTCGCTTAAGTTTCTCCACGTCTCTTCGCGCGCAGGATCACACGTAATAAATCACATTATCATAATATGTTAATATTCACAATTATACAAATAGAGATGTATACACAACGAGGTACGGAATTCCAGAAAAAAATTGCACTCGCTCCACACGCATATCCTCTCGCTCGTACACCACAATTCTCGCTCAAGAGACACACGCGCCACTCGTCCCACCGTTTATTCGTCGCTGCGTACATTGGTAATTATCGATACATCTAAAACACACCGTGTTCGTTTTACGTACAAGAAGAAACGTCAATGATCGACAGTTAATCGTGGCTAGAACATAGAGCGCGGTCGCATGCCTGTATAAAATCCCTAAAAATACTATTAACCCTACCATGAATCGTGTTGGATGACAATAGTGACTATGCGGTGACTGTTGGATCGTTCTCCATTTTCGAAGTCGACTTCGGCGCCATCTGGCCCCTGGGAACGGCGCCCTAACCTCAACGCTCCGCGCGCCTTGGCGTTGCCTCGTGACTCTTCGCGTTTAAAATGGCCGACTGGGAAGCGAGCGAACGGACTGTCCCAGGGGTCCACGGCTGGTACCGCGAAGATGGTGTGGCGGTGGAAGTCGTTCGACTCCTTTTAGGTTAGGCCTCGAGGCGAATCGACCTTGCTACGATTCGTCGTAGTACCCGAGTACCTCGTGAAAAGCGAATTTCTAACGGAATGCATTGTTTGCCTCTCCTCACCCCGTTCTCCCTTAACCCTGTCAGCTAAATAGGGAGACTACACCACTATGCGTTGTAACCGAATTTCTCCCCTCGTCTTTCTTCTCCGTCGAGTTTCCTTGTCGCTGTTAATCCCTTCCGCGATTCTCGCGTCCCTCTTTACCTCCCTGTCTCATCCGCTGTTGCGTCGCGTCGAGATCAAGACGCGGGTGTGTATAATAACGTGTAACGGGTTGCAGAACGACGTTGCCTGTCCCGGTATATTTTCTTCGACGTGTGTGCTCGTGTTTCTGCAGTGTGCATGTGCTTGTGTCAGGTTCCTGAATTTGCCTTTCCGTTTTGGTATGTGCACGGTGCGTGCTGTCTATGGTATAGAGAGATGTCGCTGTCGGTGTACAGTGTACAGCGTCTTGACCCGTTTTGTGGTACACGAAGAAGCGAACGCCATTCCATTGCCCAGTTATATGAAACTTTGGCTGCTTTTCGGGATGTATCACCTTCTCACAGGCGTGCTCGCGTTTGTATTCGTTCGTTCGCGCGTGTGTGTATGTGTATGTTCGATGTGTGCATGCGTGCATATTCGTGTAAGATGAAGTTTGAGACACGAAGAAGGACGGACGCCCATTAGTACGCTGCGCCCTCTGTGATATTAGTTTTCGTTTGTTCTTTGTTTTACTTAACTCGTTGCACGATTTTTACAAGTCTTTAAATGCCAAAGGTCACTTTTTTAAAAATATAGGTATCTCTTCCCTACCCTCCCGCAACCTTCCACCCCTCAACTTCGCCCCTCCTCTCGTCTTTCTTCCTTTTGCCCCCCCTCTCTCTCTCTCTCTCTCTCTCGCACACACACACACACGCACTCGTATACCCACACAGAAAAGCTGCACGCGAAACCAAAGTACCCTTAGCACTTACCCTAACCGCCATTAATTTAAATCTCTCCTAAAGATGTAATTTCCTAAAAATAACGTTAGTTCTTTAATCAGTTCGTTTCTCGGTTGCGTCGATTTTCCCATCCACGTTTCTCATCGCGCACTCTCCTCGTCCTCTCTCCTCTCCTCGATCGAATTCGAACGAGGAGAGTACTCTGATCGAGAGTTCATCCCGTTTCGTTCGCTTTGTTCTCGCTTATCGTATCCTTTGGTTGCTTCTGTTCCTCGTCATTCCTCGTCATTCGATCACTCTCATCACCCCACAACCCCCCAGACTCGTCCATTCACGCTGGCTCTCTGTCACACGCAATCTTCCACTCTTAATAGTCCTGCAATTCACGGAGTTACTATACAACGTGACTCGAAAATATCTTAAACCACAATGAATACAAATACAAATCGTCTGCCGCGTGAAATCCTCTACATTTCCTCTCCCTCTCTCTCTCTCTCTCTCTCTCGATTTTCCATTCCGGTGAACTTTGCTCGTGTTCGCACTCGTCTACCCACTCTCACGCTCGTCCTTTCGATCTTCCTTCACGTTTCACGATCTTCCTTATACCTTATACACTATACTCCCCCACTGTTCGTCTCGGGCTTATTGTACGCGAGTATCATAAAACACTTATGTCCACTTATCGTACCTCGTACAACGATACAGCATCTTCTAAAAGGTTCCTTAGAGTTTCTCTTAGGTACTTACATCTGATCTTTCATTCTTTCATTTCTCGTACGCCTTTCCTCTCTTCGTCGATCTATTTATCTGCCTATCTAAGGTGTCTATCTAACGGTCTAGCTATCCATCTATCTATCTAAACTTCTAACTACCATTTATTAGTTTTCTTTTAAGGTGTCCGCTTTTTCCGTCTTATCTTCGCCAGCTCGTCCTCCACCACCTCTCTTTTTCTCCCTTAATTACACCTCGTCCCGATTTATCTCAGCCATCGCTCTCTGTCTATCTCTCTCTCTCTTTCTCTCTCCCTCACTCGCACACACAACGGGTTTAAAACAACGCGGACACTCGCGTTCGGTTACTTTCTGTTCTCTCTCTCTCTCTCTCTCTCTCTCTCACACACACACACGCATACATACACTCTCACTCTCGCGTGCGATCGTTCGTTACGTATAATATTAATGTACGTGTATTATATCTACAGTGTTTCGTTGGTCGCCGGGATGGAAACGCGCGAAACGCTCGTCGCGATCGCGAGGACCGATCGTTCAGACCCGATCGTTCCCTTGCCCCATAATCCCATCTCTGTCCCTCCTCCTCCTCGTGGTTGATCGCCGATCGGCGCCGAGCGGTCTGACGGTGGCGCGAGGACACGCGAAGAGGAAGCCACGAAGAGAGAAGAAGATTGCACGAGTCGTTTCGAGATTTTCCGATCTCGAGGAGCGGGAGGATCGAGCGAAACGCGGGCTCGTTTGCTCGCTCGGGGGTGTGGGCCGAACGATCTGGGACGACGGGCCCGTGTGTAACGAGAAGCGCGTCGTTACCGAGCGACGAGCCCCGATTTTGTATCCTCGTTTCGCCCCTCTCTCTCTCTCTTTCTCTCTCTCTCTCTCTCTCTCTCTCTCTCTTTCTCTCTCTCTCGCCTACCAGAGACAAAGAAATGAAAACAGTTTTGCCGAGAAAAAAGAGCGGTCGGGGCGTCCTCTGTGTCGGGGCGCCGCACGATACCTCGCAGTATATGGCTATCAAAAAGACATCTGGCTTCTCGTTATCTTCGTTATCCTAAGTCCTTGTAAATGCTGCATATATATATTTATTTTATTTATAATTATCCGTGAACATGGTAACAAATAATGAAACACTGACAAAAATTGCACAATATACAAACTTAGTGTTCTGCTCTCTATCATCTATCTTTCTCTCTCTGTCGCGCACACACGCTCACGCTCTCTACCTCGCACTCACACGCTCCCCTTGTATACGTTTTCTCCCCATCGAATTCGTCTTTCACTCTCTCCCTCTCTCTCTCTCTATCTGCCTATCTCTCCCTGTCTTCCTACGCTTTCGCGTTCTCCACGAAAACCTCGCACGACCCCCGAAAACTTGACTCTGGAACACATTCTCGCGGGGGAAAAAGATGCATGACGGTCACACACGCGCACGCACCTCGGACGCACTCACGCGCAAACTGACGCAAGGAAAGAAGAGAAGAAGGAGAAGGAAAAAAAAAAGAGAAAAAGGAACGAAAGGATAAAGATACAGAGAAAAGAAGAAATACACAGGTGCCACAGACATCGAATAACGCGCATACATGCACACGCAGCCACACGCGCGCGAACCGCGTCGACGCTCTCATGTCAGTCAGGCTTACTTGGTAGGTACGGTATCGTTACGTTCTACGTGCGTTATCAGTTAATTTATTTGGCCACTGAACATTTAAAATTTAGTTTCCTTTTTTTTTTTCCCCCTTAAATCTTCGTTTCGCCCGCCAGCTCGGCCGCTCTTTGCGCCGTTCCGCGCCCTCAGGTAAGATTAGTCTTCTTAAGCGGTAAACTCCTGCCCCGTACTGCTTCTCTCATTCCTTCGTGTTTAATCGTTTTACGTTATTACTCTATTTTCTTTTTTTTTCTTTTCTTTCTTTGTTTCTTTTTCTACTACTCTATTTTGTTCACCCTCCGTGTTCGACGAGCGATCCACGATCCTTTCGTTCGTGCAGTCCACGGATAATACGAACGCGTCGTATCTTCTCGGGTAACCGACCGCGATTACCCGTTTCCTCTAACGTTCTCTCCCATCTAACTCTCTCTCTCTCTCTCGCTCTCTCTCGTACCCCTCTCGTCTCATCTCGTCTCTCCGCCGTGCCATTCATGCACACCCCTTTGCCTCTGTCTTTTTTTCCGTTCCCCTCTTTCTCCCACCCCCTCGCGCGATTTCGATCCCGCTCGTCCCGTTTCGGGATATATCGATGATCAGCGAGACAACGGTGCACACCGACCGGAAGTTCGTAGCGTTCTCCGAGCACACGCACGCACGCACACACACACATATACACGCAAACGCATGGTTCGTGAACGAGGGCCGTCTGCCGTCCCTGGGTTTGCGCATGCGCGAGTGATGGCGGCGCTGCTCGACGGGCGGGTCTGACGCGTGGAAACGGTTCTAGAGCTTTGTGCGGAATGTTGCCCGTTTATACTTTGTATAATCCCTTATGTATAACAATATATTGTTTCGGTGAGTAAGACGAGAATATTAAAAAATATATATATATCATTTATTTCTGTTGAGCCTCCGACAAGAATCCTGCCCGCCATGCCGGCACGCGTCGCCGCCCCCACCCGCGCATGCGCGGTTACGCGTGAAACAAAAGCGGAGAACGTCACCTACGAAAGCAATCGTACAAAAGTACAAAGTCAGATTCCGTATATAATCTTAGTTTTTTCCCTTATTTTCGTTAAAAACAATAGCACGCGCGCCACTACGAAAGAAGCCCCGTTCGGCCGAGCTGTTCCTCGAGGACCGAGTTTCACCCGCCTCGAGAAATCACTCGTGAATATCCTCGACGATCGTAAAACGGTCGAATCGTGAATCAGAATCGAGTCTATCTTTTTTTTTTTTTCCTGTTGTTTTCTCTGTTTTCTCTATTTTTTCGCGTATCTCGTTCGTCGGTCGCGCGAGCACGATGGGAACGCGAAGGGGTTGACGTTTGAAAGAGCGAGGGTGGTTCGAACGGAGGCGTCGCGCGATATAATTCGCACTGTAAATTCGGGATTAGCGCCTGGCGCGGGTAAACTTTGCCTCCGTGGAAACTGGCCGAAATCACGTATTCAATTACGACCCGTGGCCTCTGCGCGGCCCTCCGCCCTTGCACGACACACCCCGTGTGACACGGTTCCAGCGGGTCGCGAATACAATTCCGATTATTGCTCGAAAGATCGAAGCTCGAAAGCGTCGTGCACGTTCTCCACCCGCGAACAGCTTTTCGCGTGGCCCTGCTAACGGGACACGGGGGATGGTGTACGTTGTTCATGCGCGCGGACACACGCGTGTGTATACGTGTGGAAGAAAGAAGAGAAAGTGGTGAAACGAGGGAGAAAGGAAATAACGTTTTGGCACCGACAGACAGCGTATTATTGTCCTCGCGAACCGGGTTTCCTTGACTTTCCGGAATCCAATCGCGACGCCTATGAAACACCAGCGTTCGTGTCACACGAACATCCCTACACGCGCATCGTTTCTCCATTTATCTTTTTTTTTTTTTCTCGTTTTTCGGTGATTTTTTCGGTGATTTTCGCATCGCGTCATCGTTGCAGTACCACTGAGAGTACCATTGGCGTGGGTTGAGGAATTCGACCGTTTTACGGGAGGCAGACGACTTACAGGGATTCACGCGAGCTGTACACCGCTGTCGCTGGACGATTCCTCGCCGGTTCTACACCCCATTCCCCAACCCCGAGTCGGTGGTTCGCCCGGGCGACTACGGTTATCTCCGACGGTATTTGCGCTGATCTTAGAATTTAATGAATTGGCAGTGATTAACGTTCCAGGACGAGACTTCTCCTCGCGTTGTCCTCCAGCTGCTCGTCCCGGAGGCTCCTAATCGCATCAACCGTACCAGGCCTGATCCTTATCCGATCGTCGCCGACCCACCTGCTGTCTCGATTGCCAGCGTTGTCTCGCGTAGAAAATACCATCGGACGTTCTTCCAACCCCCTCACCGACCGCCCTTCCGGCCAAACGAACCGTCTCGGGGTAGAAGCTCGACGTACGTGCGTTCTTGTTTTCCCCCGATTGCAATTTCCAATCGCAACCATCCGATCATCCGTTCCGCTCTCATCGTCCCGTATGCACGACGCAGTTACGACACCGTTCGTTCGACGTTGCCCCTTCTTGGAGAACGACCGCCACCGGAAGTGGCCGTTCCTCACCGACCGTCTCGCCGATCATCGATTCCCCGACGGTTGCAGACGCGTGAACCCGCGCGATCGCGCGAATCCGAGGAAATTCGTGGCCGAGCGGTGGTTCGCCGCTGTCGATCGTCAGCGATCCGTCCGCTGTGAGCGTGGATCCGCCGTCAGGTGTCTGTGTGGAAGAAACGCGATCACGGGGAGGCCAGGGTCGCGCGGCGGCCTCGGGAATCCTCGGGAAGGAAGGAGCTTCGTCTGCCGGTCCTGGACTGTTCCGCGCGTTGAGGACCGTTCGCGGGCAGGGTCGATTACACGTGTCTCTTCATGTGCAGGGCTAGGTGATCGCTGCGGGAGAAGCATCGGTCGCAGTGCCGGCACTTGAACGGCTTCGCGCCGGTGTGCTTGCGGTAGTGGCGCGTCAGCTCGTCGGAACGCGCGAATCGCCACTCGCAACCCTCCCAGCTGCACTTGTACGGCTTCTCTCCTGCAACGAGAAAGGACAGGTTAGGTTAGCATTAGAATATCCCTCTTTCCGTCCACGACTCGAATTTCCGTGCCGGGTTGCAAATTTTCCCGAAATCTGCAAATTAGTCCCAAGAAATCATCCACTATCGCTTGTTTCACCCCTCTGCGCGGGACTCGGATCCACCGCGACTCCTTCGATACTTGTCTAGTGTCTTATCTCTTTTATCTGGCTTCCGCGAATATTCCCCAACCCCATATCAATGCTGCAGGAGACAGCACCGGTTACCGATGGCTACCATGGCAGTCAACGTGCTAATAAGGAAATTTGACAGAACTTGACAACGATTTGCACTCCGGGTGTGAGGAAATCGATAATTTCCCATATAAAATTTTTAATCCTGGATTCTACTGTTTCAGGGACGTGCATTTGTACAGAAATCACAAAGAAATCGATGATCTTTGCGTCTATCACACGGATATCTATAAATCTTTCAATCTGAATTTCGACACTTCATACGTCGACGTGTGTTTTCGCTGTTAAATCAGTCTAGAAAAATGCAGTGATCTATATACTAGGTCTAAACTACCTAGGTATCCAATTCACATTTAAAGACCACGAGTTTAAATTTTATGCCAAGAAATTAAAATATCCTGAACTAATCAAAATTTCGACATAAGAACTTCGGAATAACTACCCCGATATCGAAGTAATACTAATAATCTTCCGAAAAGCACTATCGCAATAATTTCCGCGATCAGATACCCCGTTGCAAGCACACAAATCGAAACTGCTTCGATCGGTACGAAATCATAAAATTGCTTGCATAAAACACCGCGAGCTGCTGGAAAAAGGATGCTATGGCAGCACGTGCGCCGCGACAAGGGATGATCGTGAACCGGCTGGCGCATTATTAACACGTAAATAATCTATTCGGTGATATAGAAAGAGGCTGACGTTGATGAGACCGCGTTACGGGACAGGAAATGCGGCCACGCCACCTGTGGCGCTTTGCCAGTCGAGCTTAACGAACGGTTAGAGCTTTGTGCTTTGAAAAACGAGTCACGAACATCGGGAAGGGAAAAGAGAAAAGAGAAAAAGGTAGAAAAATGCAAGAAGAACACAGAGACGGGCTCGCACTCAATATTTCAAACGCACGCAAAAGAAGAGAGCCGTCTCGATCGCTGTGCGCGATTTTCGCTAAATAAAATATCGCGTGAAATGGGAAGAAGCTGGAGGAGAGGCAGCAAAGACCGTGGAGGCTGCTATTAGAGCTTGAAAAACTCGGAGACTTTGTCTTGGCGGATTTCGCGGGACTCTGAGAGGCGACTAGCGAGATTGAAGCGACTCCGGGAGCGTTCGATGATCGTCGTTAAAGTTTCAGGGACGCTTGGTCGCGGCTTTTCACAGAGCAACTGCGGAATCGGCTGACGGGTCTCGCTTAAACGCGTGTCAGGCCTCTAATCAGGACGCGGTGTGCACGGTTCGTTCATAAAAACCGGAATAAAGGGGAGCCGTAATGGCGGCCGCGTGGATAAAGCGATATAAACCGCGCGTATAAAACCGGCGAGTGAAACGTTTGACATCTACGTCGCGCGACTCTAAACTTAATGAATTAAAAAAGGGAAAAGACGACTGGTTTACGAGCGAGAGAGAACGAGAGGAGAGGCCTTTAGCGTGGGCACACTCGCGCGATGTGGCGTTTTTATTGTCGAGCGCTTGTTTGCGCGGGGCCAACGCGTCGCGTGTAATTTAGACGCCGGTAATGTCGCCATCTTGAAAAATATTCCCGCCACCTCGCACACATTGTTCGCCCTGCAGTATCGCGGGTAATCGTCCCGGAGAACTTGCCGGGCAGGAAATTCGGTGCGATTCTTGACACGTTCGTTGGCAGCGTCATTTACCACAAGCGTACAGCTCGGAGTGCTACGCTCTTCTAACTTTTCCCTGCTTCCCTGCAAGCGAGTATACGTGCGAAAGTAAGTCGAAACCGAGGTAGAAAAGTTTTTTGGTCGAGACTTGGTACTTGGTTCTTGGATCCTGGTTCTTGGTTGTCAGAGAATGTGTGGTATGAGTGTGTGGAGGAATGTGTGTGCGACGAGTATGACAGCGTCGCGAAAAACAATCAGTAGCTGAATGACAGTCATTACAAATAGACGTTGTGAGTGAGAGAGTCATCGAGAGATTATATGGCAGTTAGAAGCGAATTTATTTTAATTATAATTAATGTTGTGCTGTTATTGTGTTCAATAAATATTCTTATCAGGTTGTCAGTTTACTCACGCTTGGATCTTGGGGAAATCGAAGGTGAAATTTTTATTTATTTATATTTGCACACATTTTTGGTCTTTTTACATCCGTATGGAGTGTATTAGATGATAGAAAATGATAGAAAGTGGAAGATTGTCCAATTCTTATTAAATACACGTGTTCCTCAAGGATTTACAAATATTACATGATTTTCTGAAAAATGGAAAATTTTATTCCTCCCTTTCGACTTACATATGGGTATAGAATCGTCTTTTATTTACTTGTACTACTAGTTCCAAGATCCCAAGTACATTTTTCATTTTCTGAAATACTTCAATCAATTTTTTAATCACTGGGACTTAAAACAGAATTTCTAGGAGATACTGAGAAAAAGAACTCATTCGGAAGATACGAAATACACCAAAATTATTTTGTTTCTCAATTCCTGTCAGTGGAAAAGAATTTTGAAACGACAAAGAATTCGGTAAAGTATTTAAGAAGAATTTCGAGATGACTTTAACAGTATTAATCGATAGTAAACAACTTTGTTGACTGAAAATTTTGCACAGAAACTACGTCATGTCGCCAGCTATTATTTTGTAATCCAATTTTCAAAATCACTTTCACACGCCTCTCATATTCTCTACCACCCTGGGTTTCGTAAATTGAAACAAATAATCCAAGTGCAATGACGAGTTAACTCGTCACCGGTCAACAATGTCTTAATCTTTCTACATCGATAACTAACAATAAACAATCGATCAGTCTTTTTATTACCCACGACAGAAGGGGTTGGAATACAACGAACAAGCTTGTAGCAATTCGCTAATCCTCTCCACGAACGCCCTCACCCCATCAAGAAGCATTCCACCCCCGGGGAGTTCTGCAAGCACTTTACAAACCCAGGGACCTACCTTAAAACGCACCCCTCTCCCTTCAATTCCACGAACACGCCTCGACCACCGAGCAGCTTCAAACGCACGCAACCCCCGGTGGTATCTACCCTCTCGCACACGGACGACATCCGTGAAGCCATTCGTTACGATTTCCTTGATATTCCACCCCCTCTCGCGGATCAATTCGCGCTAACGAATTCGCGCGGAAGAACCGCAACCACCCCCGAGAAATCCGCCACGCTTACCCTGCAGTGCGTCCAACTTCAATGACGTTAAATTACCAAAGAATTTACACCGGTTCGTCTCTACTCGACTTGCAAGAATCCGCGCACCCCCCACGTGCTCCTCCATCCTGGATAGTGACAAATCCAGCGCGAACGTGGCGACGCATAACCAAAATCCGATCCTCCGCCACCCTCTCGCGTCACGCTCGCTGCTTTGACAGAGATAGCCCCGCGACTTCCGTGGAAAATACGACTCTCGCGTTTCCTTGCAGGGGGTGAGCCACCCCTCTCGCGGACATCGAAACGGAGGCACGGGTGAGAGACACCTAGTCCGCACCGGGCTGGAAATTGCCCGGAGAAGGGAGTCCCCGTGAACGATAGGGTGAAACTGTCTTCGGGGTGACGGTGGAAGGACGAGCAATATATTCGCGAGGCTGCCGCGAATACATTACGCGCCTCCAGTGGCGGAAGGAAAAATTGGTGACTTCATGGCGTGGAGAAACGAGGGGTGCAGTTCCACGTTTGTCGTTCTAGCAACGCTGACGTGACTTGTGTCCAGGCTGATCCTGTGTACATCGCTCGTGGTTTAATCTAAGGCTAAATATATCACTATCGAATGACTCAAGTGAATGATAAAATATTAATAAGGATATTAAATATATGGAATGATGGGAGACTTTGGAGAAATATATACGAGAAATGAATAAGAATATTGGAAGGAAAGTCACGAATTTTTGGTAAAAGTTTTAGAAATGGTCACTTAGGTCTTGGTAGGTTTAGTACTAACCCTTTGCACTCTGAATTATTTTTCAATCTTCTTGATAATAACTCCCCACTATTTTAAGTATTCTCTTCGAAATTTGCTTCACTATTTATTTCAAAGAATTTTGGTTACTGATTATATTAGTATACTTCTCAAACATTCTACAAGAGTAATTTATATTTTATACGTGAAATTTTATGTAAATTCACTACGGTCCTTTTATGAATAAAATAGTAATAATTAATACCAAGTTAGATTTTTGTTATAATTGTAGTATACATATTTGGAAATGGGAAAATTACAATAAAAGTTATTTATATCGGGTAATGAACCTAATTTTTCTGACGACGTAGACATCGGTGAAGGAGACATCAAGGTCGAGTCAATTTTCCAAGCGTAATTCGTTTATTTTCCAAACGTAACGTTTTCTTCGTAATACAGTAACGCTTGTTAGAATACAATGACCTATCACACGATATAATTCCAGGCAGCAGAATGACATAAACTAGATTTATAGATCATAGAGAAATTGACGTCATTCGACACGGCTAGACGGTACAGTTATACGAGTTCAGATAGCAATTAGCGTTGACTTCCACGGATTTAATTTATGTCGTTCTACTGCGTGGAATGATATCATGTGCCAAGTCATCCTATTCGTCTGAATAATTGTTGTTCACGAAGGCAATAATACCTGGTTAAATTTTAAAAATTAAATTGACCGATGCCCCCCTCCTCCATCTGTGGAAAAGTCAATTACACACGTAACCATTACAGAAAATATTCTCTCTGATAATTTTAGATCATTGTTCAGTGTCCAAATTTTTCCTTCCCTATTTCTTTTCTTCTAAGAAGAAGGAAATTATTCGCGTAAGCAGAAAGAAAAAATTGTTTACAATTTTATCGTAGTAACAATCCCTTTACCATATTTATTAAAATTTTTCTGCTCCATTTGTTGAATATTATATACCCTAGAAGTTACAAACTCTTTTTTCCCACCCTGTGCAGACCTGGTTATCGACCAGGATGCCCCATTTCAGCAGTCATAGTAAATTTAAACGTCAAATTCGAGTCAATGTATTGACGAAAAGTTATGACACGTTAGATGGAAATATTATAAATATTTGGTCATTAATAAATTATCGATGAATGGTCAAAATTGTAAATTCGAAATGAACGAAAATGTCTTCTAGATAAGCTAGATAACGTATCGATAATGCGAGAGGTTCAATTGTTGACAGAGGATCACATGTCCATAATAAACTCTCTGTAAAACCCCGAAGGAAGATCATCGAAAAATTTATTTTACTCGAATCCCATTATCACAGATGTATCTCATCCTCAAGAACTACTAAACCTCGTAATAGTAAAATTTAAACACCCCTTCGCTACGATGCACACCTCGAGACCATCCCCCTCCACCCGTCTCTCAGATAAAACACCGAAACGTCATAATCATAATCCCATTACCCTCTCATCATTATAACCCTCGGCATCTACGCCCTCCAACTTTATCTCTGCACTCCGATCCCCTATCTCCACCTCTGCACTCTCATTATCAGGACATTAGTCCCTCTCGATCAATAATGTACCTTCCATTCCACCATGAAATGAACCCCGTGCATCCGAGCCCGTCTAAAATCCCTATCGCGGAGTTAGGGAAAAATCAACGGGACCATTACACGTGCAATTAAACGAACCGAAAAAGAGAGAGAAAAAAGGGGAGGAAAACAGGTGAAAAAGGAACAGACACGCGTAAGGGGGTAGGACGGGAGTGGGGAGGAAAAAATCAACCAGCGACGTGTCGCGTGCGTGCATAGGCCCCATCGAAAAGACAAATTGAATTTCGAGTAACCATGGTGACTGCGTAACGCGGCGAACGACCGCAGTCAGCGCGTGTACGCGCGGAGCAGGAGCGTGCACGCGCGGGTCAGTCAACCTGCGCGCGTGTGAGTGCGGCCAGGCGCGTGTGTCACGGCGGAGACGCGCGCCAGGTGGACGAGGGGGGAACGATGTGTAGGTGAATCGTGCATTGCGCATTTTATCGCCGCATAATGGCCTCCCGGCGGTTCGTTACCACCTACGTAATAAAGCCATATTAAACAGGACGGCTTAAAGTGTTAACCTGCGCCTCCCGCCCCCTCCGCCGTTCCACCCCGTAACGAACGTTGCTAAACGACGCGATACGTCAGCCCCGCGCAACCCCCGACTCGCCACTGCGCCGACACCTTTGTTCCATGCGAGTATCAGCCGTCTGTTTATCTCTCCTTCCTCGAGGAGCGTGCACAGTCCTGGGATTGGGTAATTTCGTCCTTGCCGAAGCAGGCTCCTCTAGGGGCCCCTTCGTGCTACAGCACTGTCACGGGGTAGTGACTCGGTCGATCCTCGTTGTCGTTGGATCTTGAGAAATGGAGGGTACAGGATTTTATCCACGTTAATTGACAGAGATCTAGAGATCCTCTTCTGCTATACGTGTATAATTCTCAAATTTGGGTAATTTTGTGCTTGCTCTAATAGGGGTTCGAGGGTAGTACAGATTGAGAACCACTGGTTTGTAATGTTGTCGTTTCATCGATATATAAGGATATGTAGCGACTATCGTTCTCACTCTCGCCGCTAGATGGATCCCAACTTGAATGAGGTTCGAGGACTTTCTCGCAAGTGCTCGGACAACCTAGCTTCCTATATATATAACTTCCAGACTTTCTAATGGTATCCGCGTTTAAGGCAGGACTTGCTAGAATATTATTGTATCTAGTTCCTGATGCACTAAACGTATGTTAAATTGGAAAAAAATTGGAAAATTGGGCCTGCTAGGGGAATACCTTACTGACAAGTCCCCACGAGTCTACACTTTCTACCTGCTACCATATCATAGTGCAACGATCAAGGGGATTACCAACAGGGAAACAACGAAGACTTTCTTCATCACCATAGAATAATACCCCATGGAGGGACTCCTACAGATATATCGTAGTCATCATCATTGAACACGAAAAGAGGGAAGCTTCTCCCAAGCTTTTTCACCCAGATAAAATGAAAATCCATGCATAACCTCCGACTTGACATCAGAGCTTACTGCTGATCCACGTGAGTATCAGCAACCGGATCTATCTCCTTCATCCATATGCAAGGAAAAATTCTAAGATTGTGCAGCTTTTCATCACAACAGGGGTATATAGTTGCTCTATGAAGACAGTCATTCAGGTTGCTAATTTAATCCTAGTTTCTGTCATTATTTCACGAGGAAGTAGATTCAGGTACTCAGAACTTATATCAGATAGAGCACACTTAGCATACAGTGACACTAGGATTGGGTAATTTCTACGTCCCTCTAGTTAAAAAGTGCTTGTTGTCCCTGCTCTATAAAAGTAGCACCCCTGTTCCCCTAACTGCAATCATTGTCACCGAACACCGGAGCAGAAGAAGCTGCAACTTTCCAGCCAACTTTAATCGAAACTCTTCGATGACTTCCGATCTTTGTTCCCACGAAGTTCCACATTCAGCCATACCGTTCCACCAGGAACAAAAACCTCCTACCTTCCTTCCTAGTGTAACGAATCCCCAGTTGCCAGTCGGGCTGCGTTTTATGCACGTTCCCCACGTATTCCGCGCGCATTCCCGGCAGTGTAGGAGGAATAGAAGAGGTCAGGGCAGGCGGGAGACGGCGAGGACAGTCGGCAGAGAAGCCAGAAGTGGCTGGTTTCACGTAGTCCCCGATGACGTTCGTCCCGTTCGGCGTGGAAACGATTTTTCTACGTCCTTCCCTCCATCTGACGTTCCTCGAGAGGTCTGAGTGGGTCGGTATTGCGTCGATATGTCAGACCGTCCCTGGCAATGTGTGTTCGTCGTCTTTGCATTTTATTAAGTCCGTCGCCGGCGACGATGTATAGGCTACCTTCCGTCATGTCGCCGAGGGATAGGACAACCGGAATTTATGGCCGTGGATTCCCGGGCCTCCCCTTATTCCTTCCTGTCCTCCGCCTTTTACATCCGAACACGTTCCGCGCGAGGAACGTTTCGACGAGAGAAACGCGTCTAATACCGAAGGACGTTCCCCGGATCCGCATGACGGATCGGGCTACGAGACCGGCTTCTTTTTTCCCTTCCGTCTCTCGCGCCAACGTGCACCACGAGAGATTCCGGGACGAGAACCCGCCGGGTCGGTGGATGTAAAATTTTTTACAGTTTCGACGTGCAAGAGATTCTGCTTGGCCGGCAGCGGATACTCCGGCGGTCCGGCCATGTCACGAAGATCGATCAGGAATCTGGCAGCAACTTTATGCGCGTGTTCTTACTCGCTTGGAAAATTTTTCATCGCGACGTGCACATTCTTTTGGGACCTCGGAGCGTCGCTTCGCCTGGGAATTGCTCGAGATCCGTGCAAGATATTTATTTCCACGCGTGGCATTTCCTGCTAACAATTGGAGACGCTGATAATACGGACCTCGACTTTCGCACATTTCTAAAAATTCAATTTTCTATGCCTTTCTGCCGGGAAAAGAAGCAAACGGGTGGTATTCAAGTAACTCTTCACAAGAAAGTGTTTAATGAAGGAAACACACGAAAGTATTTAAATACGCCACTTTAACTTGATTATATATACATATTGATAAATAAATACTTTATTTTAAGCTCAGTTATTTTTAAAAATTCTACCTTTTAAGCCTTTCTTTCAAGAAAAGAATGATATTCAACTAACTCTTGACAAGTTTATAAAGAATAAACTTATTCACACCATTATTATTAACTTATACACATCACTTTAACTTGATTATATATACATATTGATAAATTAATACTTTAAAACACAGTTATTTTTAAAAATTCTACTTTTTAAGCCTTTCTTTGAAGAAAAGAATGATATTCAATAACTCTTGACAAGTTTCTAAAGAAAACACCCGAAAGTATATAAACACACCACCTTAACTTCTTTATGTATACGTATTGATAAATAAATAAAAATTTAAAACATAGTTTTTGGTGCATATTTTTCGCATCTCTCTACATCCCAGCATTCAACATTCGCACACACTCTCAGAAACCAATTGTGTGCAAAAGTCGGGGGCCCACTGTAATTCGTTTACCAAAAAAAATCATCGGACAGATGAAAAGAATCTCGCGTTGCTAGATTAGAATTGCTTAGAAGATTATAGAGCCTCGTTCTACTCTCATACATGTTTCCGTACAATTACTAATCGTACCCAATAATTATTCTTGACCGATATATCGTAATTTCGATATATCTCGATAGGAAGAATTAGAATGATTCGCAAGAGAAAAATTATAGGTCAAACTTGTGACACCGATTTCTCAAAGATTCCTATTCCCAGTTCCTACTCGGTCTTCCCTTTCGAGAAGTGTTTCGCGTCACGCTGCGCGTAAAAAAAGTCACGCGAACGAGGAGCGTGGAATTACGAAATGGAGATGAAAATTTTCGCAAACGAATATTCCCTCGAAATTTCATCGGAAATGGAATTTTAATTAACCCCGATACGTATCTGCCATTTTTAACTTCCTACGCGTACATCTGTCCCGTATTTTTGCCGAACGAATTGCACACGACGAAACGGGGAAGCATCGAAAATAATCTAATTCTCCACGCCGGAGCGGAGCACTTCAATTTCCAACGAGGCAAAATCGGGAAGCAGCGATCGAAAAAAATCTCGATCCGTTTCGCTCGAGCGGAAGTGCACAATGACGGATCAAGGGAGCTGGGGATTTTCTTGATTTCCTTTCGAGAAATATCGCGGACAGTAAAGCGGTAACAGCTTTCTTCCCGCGAAGAATTGCGCGTTCCACAAGAGCGAGACATGATTTTCTACAGCTGCGAACGTTTAACCCCCCACCCCTGTGTTAATAGGAAGAAAGGGTTGCGAGAATTTGTCCGACCAGGTGGACTCTGTCTCGTTGAATTTAACATCTTCCGGGGCTATTCGCGACGAAAATTCGATACAGCAAAACCGACTGATCGTACGGGGGTTGAAGGGGGTGGCGAGAGGAGAGAAAGGGCAGAAGGAAAATAGAGGAGGGAGAAAGAGAGAGAGAGAGGGAGGGAGAATTCGAACAAAATATTACGCGAGGCGCGGAAAAATTTCCAGTCTGCGTGACAAAGGGAGAAACTTCGCGAGCCACAAAAGAAGATTCTACATTGTTCTACGAGGGCCATTGTGGCGGACAGAGAACGACCCTTTTATTTTCCTCGCATTTAGCTGGTTTTAAAGGACACCAGCCTCTGTCACGGGCGCGTGACAATTTTGCGACTACGGGACAGTCCGGGTGTCTCCCTGTTCGCATTTTTCCCCAAGGTTCCAGTGATCCTGCCACCCGTGATGAATTTCACCATCGATCTAGGCATCGATCAACACGCGACAATGATTCCAGCGTCCTTTCTCTCGGCTCCAAAAATGAAAAATGTTAACCCCAAAAGAGATCCAATTCTTTTATACACGTTTATACTACTTTGGATGAAAATGTGGCGCTTACGTGAAAAATCAGGGAGGTCTCGACAATGTCTGTCGAAGAGGGAGACACTGTTCGTCACTGGTAACTTGGGAATTTCGAAGAAATAAAGGAAATTGATCTATTAGAGCACAAACGTAAAATGAAGTTGGTCTCGTGTGTATATTATTTCAAAGAAGACGTGTTTCTATATCACAGTCAGCTCCTTTTATAAATTTACGAGAATTTTAGTAGTGATAGATGGAGCTAGTGACTTATTCCAATGATAGGTGGACATAGTGCGTGTTAGTGGGTTCACACGAATTTTTGTAATCGACCAAACGCTTATTACAATTAATTTGGGAAGCGTAAACAACGCGTGACAGGGGAAACAAAGGGTACAATAATGAAAAATATCGTATGGACTTCTTCTGTGCTCCCTGCAGTAAGTAACACGTGACGGGGGAAAGGAACGTCACGTTCCCAAAAGAGACACTTGCCTATAGACAAATCCGACTAATTTCTTCCAAGCTTCCCACAAAGAACGTATTCCCATACCATAGTCAGCCCGTTTCATAGATTTTAGAGAATTTCAGTAGTGACAGATGGAGCTAGTGACTTATTCCAATTGTCAACTTACGCTAGGTGGACAGAATGCATGTGACTAGCTACACACAAATTTTTGTAATCGACCAAACGCTCGTTACAACTAATTTTGGACATGTAAACAACGTGTGACAGGTGAAACAAAGAATATAATAATGAAAAATACCGTATGGACTTCTTCTGAGCTTCCTGCAGTAGGTAACAAGTGACAGCGAAAACGAACGTCACGTTTCAAAAAGAAACACATTTCCTATACACAGTTCCGACTAACTTCTTCCAAGCTTCCACAGTAAATGATCCGAATGATCATCCCTTATCAAATCTCTTTACCAAATTTGTCAAATATCGACTCATAAAATAATATAAAATGAAATATAAAATATAATTAATAATCTAATCTCTAATAAGAATATAAAATATAGAAAAACGGGAATTGGACACCCAACGCGAAGGAGTGGTGGGGATGACTGTGCGTCTACTACGGAGGCAGAAGTGCGTCTACTATCGAGGCACACAACCCTATCTTGTAAGTCCGCGTGATGGATGGTCCGCGGTGGTGCCGAATTTACGTTTCCCACGAAACGAAGGGCTCCCCGGGCACGGGGTTTTATATTTTTTTCCCGCCATTCCACTTGAGAAACGACGTTGTCAAACCCCACCCCCGACAGGGGCGGATCGGCAGAGAATTTCGCAAGGGGATCCAGTTGCCAAGCCGTTGCCTTCCGCGGCGGGGAGGGGACAAATTTTACCGTGGCGGTCGTATACTAAAACGGGATGAAGCGCGATAGAAATGAAAAATGAAACGGGATTTCCCCGTAAAGAAATATCGTACGAAAGAGAAGCGTACGAGGTGTTTGTTTCGGGGAACGTCGCGACGCTTACTTCGGAAACGTCCCCGTTTCCGCCGGAATAAAACGTTCCGCCTCCTTGTGGGCGTGCCAGAAGAGGAACGGTATAAAATCACTCGTTTCGGGCCGAGCAGGGGCTGCTTTCTTGAAAAACTAACCCTCTCCGACCCTCAATCCGTGGTATATTTACAGACAGATGTTAAGGAACTAAGTAATCTTCGCGAATTTTTGTATCTCCGCGTTCCTTTGACACTTCCGATGCTTCGATGTGTGCAAAATTTATTCAGACTCTAAAATTCGTCCGCCATTTTGAAACGAATGAAATAAATTTACATCTACCCTTAACTTAACTTAAATTTTTGGACAAACACGATAATACGAAAGCATCTAAAATTACTATAATTTATAATGTACAATTAAAATTTAAACAAACTTTGTTTATTACTGAAGAGAAAACAATGGTGGAATAAGTATCGATGACAGTTTGACAGAGCTAATAGTGATCATAATCGAACATAATTCAGCATGCCTGTACCACAAAGGAAATTATGGAATTTAATAATTAATAGCTTGAATTTTAAGTGACACGTGATATTTTTGATTTATAATCCCAGAATTTCGAGGACATTCGACGCCATTGCGTCACGGAGGGATTAATTTCGTAATTTCGCTGGGTGCCACCTATCTTCCGAACGTCGTGGACAGGATTTACATTGGAAATGAGAGGATACTCTTGGATGGTAACGTTCTTAAGGATTTAATCTCCTTTAAGTACAACGTGGCTGAGCACATATGGGCTATTCTACTTGCGTCTCGAGAACCTTGCTGAGTTAAGAAACTACGCCAAGTCTCGTGCCAATTTTCCTGCAACCTGGTTCACCGTCGTGTCACAAATGATATTAAAAGATACAATTCACTCTTTGAGAAAACTAATGTTACAAAAGTATAGTGACTCTCTGTTCCACTGCTAGTTTATAGAAATTTATACACTCGTACGTTCAACTACAATTTTGAAAATAATATAGACAAAGATTGAAATATTTCTTCTACTTCTTCAGTTAATATAAATTCCCTTGGGAATGAAATTGCATGTTGTACCAAAAAGGGTGAATTTCAGGAAATTTTAGGAGGGTGAATTTTGGTCTCATAGCCTGTCTCTAAATTATACAAAATTGTTAAAAATTTAGGGCTGCAAAGACTCCTGTGCCCACTGTGCATTAACTCTAAGGACACTTTTCTTCATCTCAAATACTCAATATACACTAAATATTCGAAATTTTCGAAATACTTATTAAAACCTCGATCACTTTGGCCTGCAACCTACCCAAAAATAATACTTTTGTAAGTAGAAACTAAATACTAAAATAAACTCTACATCTTAACAATGTGCAGGTGATCCCTTCCATTACGTTTTGTCTTTTGTCTCCCATTTTTGGAGACGTCTTTGATCTACGTAGCCCTAACAGACAGTTCTAATCATTTGCCTGTTTAATAAATATCTATACAGTTTCCCCACTCTACTATTTCTTCGCAATATAATCTCTTAAGAAATACAAAATTTAAAAACAAATTTAGAGAACTGCACAGTCCCCTAACCATAAAATACAGAAGCTAAAAGAACATTTTCCCTCATAAAGAAATAAATACTTCCTAACCGATCACCACTGAAACATTTAAAGCAAACTTCTCTCCAAATGCAATCCATCGCCCCAATAAAACAACGCGACCAACCACGAGCAACCTATTCCACCCCCTGAAACCTGGCAACCCATCGTGCAACAAGAACACGCAGCAATCCAAACTTGCGAAAAGACAAAAACCTCAACTGCACGGCAACTCCCACAGTCACCCACATCGGAGAAAACATCGAACCTAATCACTCCAAGATTGAACAACCCGAAACTCGCGCAGCCACCCCTAAACCGAGGCCGCAGCTCGCGAACGGAAACCGTGGAGGTAAAATCGAAGCCCGCGACAATTAAGCATCCCGAATACGATGGGAACGCGAGGTTGGAAGGATGGATCGTCGAAGATCGATGACAGAACGCGCGTGGTTTCTCCAGCGCGCAAAGAGGGTGCGCGCGTGCAGTCTCGGTTCTTGGGCTGCCTGTTTCCGTCCCGGCGGTATCGACTCCGGTTAGAGATAGCACGTTGCCCGTGTTGTGAACTGCGGTTTCGCTGTCAACTGTAGCGAGAACTTTGACGACGTTTCCAATTGTTTGCGGTGCCGGGGTCCCGTCGCGGCTTCTAACTTCGGCCGCGTGTTTCGAGCGTATTTCGAACAGTACCCGGCGCCGCGAATCGATACGCACGTACGAGATGTACGCGCTACCACCACACGCGCGCGGGTATAATCCCAGGGCAGAACAAACTTCGCTGTAAATAATAGAAGGGCCCGCAAGATTATTCCGCGAATAATGCACGAGGCGTTGATAAGAATTTTAAGTATTCACCGATTGGCCCGGTGGCGAATGCGCGTGGGAATGCGAATAATCGAGCGGTGAATTAACGAGTATGAAGCGCTGTTAGGTATTGATGAGACAAAAGCTCCGGGTTTAAGAGTTTCCGTTGGCTGCCGGAAGTTAGACAGCTCAGCGCGGAACACTTAAAGGAGTTGCCTCTGGAGTTGTCTATAGGTCTCCGCTGATCGGATGCGCCGCGGGCAAAACAGGCCTATGGCAGGGTAAGTCGCACTTAACGCGATATTCAGAGGAGGCTGAAGATTTAGCGAGCTGCTGATTAGGTTCGGCAAGCTACTATTCCCGTCGAGGAGCCCTCGTCGCGGAAAATCGCCTCTCGAAAGTTCACTATCGATTCGAGTGTCGTTTCCTTCAGTTAGGGGTAGTTTCGCGAGAGAAAGGAAGATCGAGCTATGTCGTGATGGATCGTCTTGCGTTGCTAGAAAGCAGTTTCGAGGATCATCGGGGAATATTTTGACAGTATAGTCGTAAATAATAGAGTCCAGGTATTTTGGTCGCTGGGTGGAGAATCAGTGAGGAGGGTCAAGGTTAGAGTGGCTGTTAGCGTTGCTGAGAAGAAACTCGATGGTATTTGGATTATTCCTTTCAGTTATATGGGATTGACCCTGTAGTTCCTATATGTAAGGTGAATTTATCCAGTCACTGTCAAAGATAGAAGAAAATTGCAAAGGAAAAATTTGTTTTGCAGTTTGACAATTAGGATGGCTGCTAGGGTTGCTGAGAGGAAACTCCATGGTGTTTGAATTATTCCTTTCAGTTATATAGGATTGTCCCTGTGAGACTGTATGTACGATGAATTTATCTAGGATGGCTGCTAGGGTTGCTGAGAGGAAACTCCATGGTGTTTGAATTATTCCTTTCAGTTATACAGGATTGTCCCTGTGAGACTCTATGTACGATGAATTTATCCAGTCACTGTCAAAGACGGAAGAAAATTGCAAAGAAAAATTTTGGTTTGCAGTTTGACAATTAGGGTGGTTGTTAGAGTTACTGAGAGGAAACTCCATGGTATTTGGATTATTCCTTTCAGTTATACAGGATTGTTCCTGTGAGACTCTATGTACGATGAATTTATCCAGTCACTGTCAAAGATGGAAGAAAATTGCAAAGAAAAATTTTGGTTTGCAGTTTGACAATTAGGCTGGCTGTTAGAGTTACTGAGTGGAAACTCCATGGTGTTTGGATTATTTCTTTCAGTTATATAAGATTGTCCCTGCAGTCCCTATATGTAAGGTGAATTTATCCAGTCACTGTGAAAGATGGAAGAAAATTGCAAAGAAAAATTTTAGTTTGCAGTTTGACAATTAGGCTGGCTGTTAGGGTTGCTGAGAGGAAACTCCATGGTATTTGGATTATTCCTTTCAGTTATATAGGATTGACCCTGTGAGACTCTATGTACGATGAATTTATGGAGTCACTGTCAAAGATGGAAGAAAATTGCAAAGAAAAATTTTGGTTTGCAGTTTGACAATTAGGGTGGTTGTTAGAGTTACTGAGTGGAAACTCCATGATGTTTGGATTATTCCTTTCAGTTATATAGGACTGTCCCTGCAGTCCCTATATGTAAGGTGAATTTATCCAGTCACTGCCAAAGATGGAAGAAAATTGCAAAGGAAAAATTTGTTTTGCAGTTTGACAATTAGGATGGCTGTTAGGATTACTAAGAGGAAACTCCATGGTATTTGGATTATTCCTTTCAGTTATATGGGATTGACCCTGTGAGACTCTATGTACGATGAATTCATCAAGTCACTGTCAAAGATGGAAGAAAATTGCAAAGAAAAATTTTGGTTTGCAGTTTGACAATTAGGCTGGTTGTTAGGGTTGCTGAGAGGAAACTCCATGGTGTTTGGATTATTCCTTTCAGTTATATAAGATTGTCCCTGCAGTCCCTATATGTAAGGTGAATTTATCCAGTCACTGTCAAAGATGGAAGAAAATTGCAAAGAAAAATTTTGGTTTGCAGTTTGACAATTAGGCTGGCTGTCAGGGTTATTGAGAGGAAAATCGATGGTATTTGGATTATTCTTCTCAGTTATATAGGGTTGTCCCTGTAGTAGTACTGTATATAAGGTGAAATTATTCAGTCACTGTCAAAGATGGAAGAAAATTGTAGAGAAAAATGTTGTTTTGTAGTTTGACAATTGACAGACCGATGAGTGGAGAAATTTTTGATTGCTCGTGGATTTATCTGAGGAATTCAAAGACTTCCTATCTTTCAAGATTGAATGCGAAGAGGAAACGCTCCGATAATGTGCACAACGGCCTCCTACGAATGGCGGGAGGACGCATCGCGAGCAGCCAAGCCGCGATAAATAATTTCCCGCAATCCGTGTGCGTGTGCGGGTGTACACGCCTGTATCGGTGGCCGACCTCTGCAGCCTTTTATTTTGCCATCCTCCGTTTGATTTAAGCCCCGTGGAATGCCATCCATTTCTAAGGCGCGCGTCCCGGGCTAAATTATCGCGCCCCGGCTGACCCATTTCCGGTCCCCTCATCGCGTAATATTATTCGCGCCAGTGACACCCGGCTGCGTTGCTTTGACGATACCTCGCTACTCCGTCGAACAGGATCCTGTTCCCGATGAACCGATTGATAGTCTGGCTGGTGGAGTCCTAATCGTCCATGAGAAAAATCGAAAGTAGCTAATAACAACGTCATAATTGATTTTGGGAATGATTCCGTGGAAATTATGGCGTCTATGAAGCTCGAACTGGTGATAGTTCAGGGTAATGAAATCGGTTGGATCGGTTGAGGATTGTTCATGTGATTTTTGTGATGAATATAAACGAAGATTTTCCTGTCAGGATTTGACATTTGCGTGTGCTTTTGCACCGAATTTGACACTTGTGTGGGCCTTTGCATCGAATTTGATACTTGTATGTGCATTTGCGAAGAATTTGACACTTGTTTGTGCATTTGCGAAGAATTTGACACTTGTGCATGCTTTTATGCCGAATTTGACACTTGTGTGTGCATTTTCGAAGAATTTGACACTTGTTTGTGCATTTGCGAAGGATTTGACACTTGTGTGTGCATTTGCGAAGAATTTGACACTTGTTTGTGCATTTGCGAAGAATTTGACACTTGTGCATGCTTTTATGCCGAATTTGACACTTGTGTGTGCATTTTCGAAGAATTTGACACTTGTTTGTGCATTTGCGACGAATTTGACACTTGTGTGTGCATTTGCGAAGAATTTGACACTTGTTTGTGCATTTGCGAAGAATTTGACACTTGTGCATGCTTTTATGCCGAATTTGACACTTGTGTGTGCATTTTCGAAGAATTTGACACTTGTTTGTGCATTTGCGAAGGATTTGACACTTGTGTGTGCATTTGCGAAGAATTTGACACTTGTTTGTGCATTTGCGAAGAATTTGACACTTCTGTGTGCATTTGCGAAGAATTTGACACTTGTGCATGCTTTTATGTCAAATTTGACACTTGTGTGTGCATTTTCGAAGAATTTGACACTTGTGTGTGCATTTGCGAAGAATTTGACACTTGTTTGTGCATTTGCGAAGGATTTGACACTTGTGTGTGCATTTGCGAAGAATTTGACACTTGTGTGTGCATTTGCGAAGAATTTGACACTTGTGCATGCTTTTATGCCGAATTTGACACTCGTGTGTGTCTTTGTACCGAACTTGACACTTAGAATCTGACCAAAAGGATTAAGTCATTCCTGTTATATACTTTGACAGCTTTTACACTTGTCTTAGCTCCTGTTTGTTAATGTATCGTGATGCGGGTATATCATACATCACAGGGAAGTTGATAGAAGATAAGAATTTTAATAACTGCTTAAGTACTCAGCCTATCCTACGTCATAACAACAGATGTATTGTAACCTTCCTTAGGATTTAGGGAATATGGAAGCCACCTATGACAATTGACCCTTGAAGCAACGGATCTAGCTAAAAGACACTGATGCATGATCTTATATATCCATATGTACGTGAATAATTGACAATTGGATCGAGTCTTGCTAGTCTTTGACTGAAGAATTTTCATCTAGACACTCGCTGTCAGTGATTCCAAGACCCTCCTACATAAATTAGTATGTCAATACACTGCAGACTAGAGGCTATTAAAAATCTCGAATTTACTGTGACTCAGACAGGAATAATTACAACATTCGGATGCACGAGTTAATAAAACTAAGCTGCAGGAAGTTAGCGAAAGGCTCGACTGAAGTTTACTATAGATGACAGTGACAGTAACGCTATTGGGAATCGAAACGATTAAATCCGAAACGTTTAGAGTCTCCTATTCCTGTACACGCGATTGCCAACGTGTTCCTTTGATAGACGCAGACTGGAAAGCCTGAAGGTCCGATCGATGCCGGACAAATCCACGGGATAACGAACCTGTCGTTCCTTAATTTTCCAAATATATTGACATTCCATCAACGAGCACTAAGGGAACGATTGCGAAAAGTTTCCAGCGAAACGATTGGACTCCGTGGAGGGATCAAAGTCCTGTCCACAGCTCGAGACGCGAGAACAATGGTGTTTGGAATGGAATTCCGGAACAGAAAGTCTCTGTAATTGGAAATCTCTCTCTTTTTCCCTTCTTCTTTCCCTTCTTCTTCTTCTTCTTCCTCCGAGTCTTCTCTCCCGCCACCGTCGTCGCCGCTGGCTGCTGCTGTTCCCAGGTTTCTCTGTGCACGTACAGTCGCTGAGAGACTGTTGGACCATCGGATCGATAGTTGCTCGATTCCCACGAGGAAATCGTATAGAAAGGCTTTGCCGGCGTAAAAACGAAGAAATCACTGAAACGCGATATTGACGGGCAAAGTGGATAAACAAGGAAGAAATCCTGTTTCCTCGAAAAATGTTTAACGCTCTCCTGGCAATACTTTCGTCCGAACAACCGTGTCTCCCGTTAAACGTCTCGAAAAATCCATCCCGACCCCGATGCAATCAGCCTCTGCCTCTTCCGTGTCTCGGCACCAGCCGGCCGCCATCTTTCATTCCCGAGATGCATTTCGTCATCAATGAAACGGTCGGCTCGGTTCGCTACACAGACCAATAACACCGCGATTGATCCGATCGACCAGGCCAGCGCTGTTTAGAGTTCGCGTCTTATCGGCTCGTTAGAAGGGAATTAACGGCCTGGACGAAGGCTTTGACTGTTAAATCGTCTAATCGGATCGATTCGTCGTTAAGACGAGAGTCTCGAGACGCAGCCCGCGCGGAAAGAGAGAAGCAACGATGGATCCCAAGGAGAGCTGGGTCAGGGATGAACGACCTCCCGCTGCTGGCCCGGCGGATATCTACATGCCGAAAGATCCTCGAAAGGAAAGTTCGCCGATGGAATTCGTAACGAGCCTTCATGTTGACTCGGCCACACGATCGCCCGGACTCCCGTGATTCCACGATTCGCCTCGTTTCGCGTCCCGGTCCTCGCGAACGCTCCTTCCAAGCCGGCAGTAATTAGATTCGCCGACCGAGATCAAAGTATACCGGTATTTCCATCTCTGGAAGAAAGTTCCGCGGACTTTTCTCCGCCCGCCTTCGGCCAACTTTTTCGTTTGCGTCTCTTGCCAGCTCCCCCTCTCCCTCGCCGACCCCTGTCCCCTGTCGCCCTCCAATTCGCCGTCGAATCCGCCGGAATTTGACAAACGGCGGGGTTGGGCTGGCTCTCGGTCCCGGCGATCCCGTCGTCTCGGTGAAATTCGATCGGAAAAATTAGGGAAACCCGTGAGGAAGTAACGCGAGACGCGAGAGAGACGCGAGGATGAACCGATGGTAGGAGATGGGAGAAAGAAAAATTGGGATCGGTGAAAGCACGTGCGGGAACGAGTGCAGTCCTTGGCCGCAGACGAACCGGCAAACACGACGGGACATCGAAAACTGGTTACCCGAAAAGGAAACAATATCGGATTGGATTAAGCGAAACCCTGTGAACGTCGAAGCGTTACACGAGTCCGCGGGCGAACGATTAACCGGAAAATCCCGGGGATCCGTCAGCGGGAACATCCGTCACCGGGAAACCAATTACGACGGAGGTAATAGCCGGCTAGGGGGCAGCACACGCGCGGCGTCCTTTTCAGCCAGTTGCCCGGCCGGCGTTCCCAGCGAAATAAACGTTCGGCCGTGCCGCGATACGTGACGCAGACATCGTCTGGTGCAGCGTGCCAGCCTCGGAGGGGATCCTTGCGTCAGGACGAATTCATAACAGAGTCATAATTGCGGGACGGGGCCCGCAGTATGCATAATCCCGTAGTTAGCAGTTCTGCTTAACGATCCGCGAGAAGCAATCCCGACGTACCTGCCACGCTGCAGGATGAAGGCGTCCCGGCCAACCTCTCTCTTATTGCCTACCCTCTCTTCCCCCCCGTCCTCTCTGCCTCGCCCTTTCATCTCTCTTTCGTCTCTTCCTATTCGCCTACCCGAGCCTCCCCGGCTGTGTCGCTCGTTAGTCCCTTTCTTCCCCGTCCTCCTTGCCTTTCCCCTTTAACATCCCGTTTTCTACTTCTCTCCTATTTCCCTGTTTGCTCATGCAGGCCGATCTGCGCCGGAGGAATTTAGGAATCCCAGATATTGGAATGCGGTCTGATTGGTAAAGAGACGGGTCTGCCTAGGTTCCTTATTGGTTACAAGTGTCAGTATTGCCTGTTTAACGTAACACGGAAACTGTCTCCGTGTTAATTATCCTGTTGTCATGTCAAATATGCAGTCAAGAGAGCGTGGACTTTACTTTTACCGAAGCCAGGCGAAGAAAAAGGCGCACCGGAGCGCATTCGAACAGCTAGAGAAACGAGTAATTAATGCTATGCTGTCCGCTGGCACCACGTTGGTGTCATGCGAGAACTATCGGGCAAATGCCGTTGACACCGCGTTGGTATCACGCGCAAATGACTAGTCAGTCCTACTGGCGCCAAACAAAAGAATCCCGATTAGACCTGCAGACGGCATAGTGTTAATAGAATAAAATAAGCTCGCGAATAGAATGACGACGGCTGGCTATGAAACAAGAGGGATTCGCTGACGGCACACTTTTCTGATCTTTCTTAACCTCTTAGGCACGGCTGAATTTTATTTCAGGCTGTTCCTATATATCTTATGACTGAGTGCGTGATAGCCGCGAGCCCATTCGACATATTCAAACTTGACCAGAGATTAAAACCACGAGTCAGACTCGTGATATTCACGTTCGACCCGAAACGTCGATCACGAGTGAGACACGTGATAATCAAGTTTGGCCTAGAATCCAATAACGTGTCAGACTCGTGATATTCACGTTCGACCCGAAACGCCGATCACGAGTCGGACACGTGATATTCAAGTTTGGTCCAAAATTTTCATCGCGAGTCAGACCCGTGAATATAGCGCAAGGGGTTAAACTTTCGCTCGATTTTCATAAATCGATCATCGTAATCTTCTTGCACGCGGTCATTTTCGTTCTAAGCCCAAACACTAATGCTACTAATTTGTAAATTCGTGGAATCTGAAATCCTCGTTGACCAGGTATCCTGCGCTACTTTGATAAGACACAATCCGAGAAATACTAGCTTGTCAAACTTCTTGGACCCTGTCTTCGGACTATAGTTCTTCGCCAACTATTTGCCCCTCTATCTTCGTTCCTATTTCTCTGTAATTCTCGGCCCCCGACCTCCCTCAGTGGTGTTCCCTTCTCCGGGAACACTCTCGCTAGCTCATCCACCCTAATACAGAGCTGAAATTACACATCTGCGCGCCTTCCTGTAGACACGGGATGAAGCTGTGCGCGTGCACATGTGCACACGCGGACGGGTAAATAAACACATATGAAGGCGACCGTGCGCGCACGTGTAACTATTCACGTGAGCAAATATATGTGGACACGTATACACGCTTAATCACCTGTACGTACAATATTACGGGGCGGCGTGCGCCCGGGGTGGCGTAACACGCCGTGGCCCCGTTGCAACGCGATGGAAGGGATTTCCAGGTGAATTTATAAAAGACACGGTGCATCGAAATGCATGGCGCGGTTAAATATTTGACGGCCAGACCGACGGCGTATTTCATTCGCGAAAGGATGCGAGCCGAATCGAATTCGGTTCCCGTCCTACAACGAACCTGATCCGACGCGCCATTTCGAAACCAGAAACACGGTAATTCGAATCGCGTTTTATAACGGAGTATACTTTACATTTATTGCATTTTGTGAAACATTGGCGGAGGAAATGAAACACGAGAGCCACGCGGACGAGACTTACCCGTGTGTCGAGCGGTTTAGATTTTCGAGAATATCCTTTGACCATCTTAACAGGATGCGTTTATTATCCTTAAGATTGCTCGTGGCTTCGCAGTAAGATACAGAGACGATCGGGTTCTTTACGTTTCGATGGACACTTGACAGAATTGGAAAATAATTTTTATTTTTCTAAGAATGTTACTTAAACCACGTCGCTGGCAATAGGATTAATGACAGGAATGATTTCAGAATTGTATCTAATGATAATTTTGTAACAAAATTTACAGACAATTCGTAAATAATTTTTTAATCATTTTAAAATACGTCGTTATTAATAGAATCAATGAATGGAATAATTTCAGAATTATGCCGAATACAATTTTATTAAACTGCTAAAAAGAAAGAATAGAATTGTGACCAATACGCCATTTTTCTTTGCAAACACTAATTTATTCAAAGAAATAGGTAATATATCTTAATATACTAAATTTAAAAAATGTTAGCACGCTTCATTTTATACTTCAAAATATATTAACAATTGGTATATATATATACAATAATATTAGCAGTATATTATACCAATATATACTAATAATATTAATATATAATAATAATAAAATATCGAAAGAAGAACCAAATGGCTCTGTTTCTTCTCAAACACCAATTTCTTCACAGAAACAACAAATGCATCCAAAGAACTAGACTTCAACCCTAATTTATGTTACTTATGATCCAACACCGAACTGCTAATCCTGATACAGAAATCCTTATGAAAAACCTGTCACATTGCAGGCAACCCTTAACAAAGTGTCAAAAACGACTCTTCATAATCGCGTTCGTAAAAAGCGAATGAGAAATTCCCATCGAAATCAACGCCCACGCGTCCTCCACCTGCACTTCCGGCGCGAGGTGCGTGGAAAAATGGCGCGAGCTCGTGAGTCACGAGCACCGGGCGTGATTTCGCGAGGGTAATTACGCGCGTGTACACCTGAACGCGTATCTGCACCCGCCGTAGGGGTTCGAGGCGTGACGCGACAAAAATCGCGGTCGAAAAGAGGAGGGTGGAAGAGGGTGGCAGAAAGAGTAACGGAGTCCTCGTTAATTACAGTCCTCCGTCGTCACCTGGTGTCGTCGTCAGAGACCGAGAGGAACTCTGACTGCATGGTAATAACGTGATTGGTCAGTTTCTTACAGGAAAAATCGTCTAGTAATTTCTTTCTTCGCGATGAAACACGGGGTGGAAAATGGGGTGATTTTGACTTGACCAAAGTAGATTAAATTAAGTTAAGGTGAAAATTAAGGATCTTCGATCGTGTATTAGGAATATTAGCATGGATTCTGTGCAATTTTTGTATCTCTGTAATTTTTGGTCCACTGTCAGATGAAATTACACTTCTGAAGAATCACGCTTCTGAAGACAGTGGAATTATTAATCCGTGGGTATTAATAAATAAAAATAATTAAATTTCTAAATGTTCCAAAATTATTTTAATACGAAATTAATAAAAATGGGGCACTAATTACTGTTAGAAAGAAAGAAAATAGTGAAATTTCCTAAATTATATATACGTGAGAGGGCGAACACTGCATGTGCGTCAGACCAGTCTGAAACGCTTGAAGGTTAATGCGAATTTAATGTAAATCTTAATAAAAGTCAACAGTAATTTTAGCGACAGGATTTGCATGAATTGCAAAAATAAATGAACCGTTTTAACTAGTTTTAATATAATACAAATAATAAAGGGTTCAAAACTATTAAAACTATCAAAACATAGTATGTATAGACAATACTAATCAATGTAAGAAATACCTAAACAAAAATTACCATTAACTTCGCTAAAAGCAGCTGCACATTTTCACGAATTATAAGAACAGGGAATGGAAAACTGAATCTAGCCATTTTTAATACCACCCTCCTATTAAATATATCATTCTACATTCGAAAAGTTAATTCAATCTCGTATTACCCTGTCTGACCGAAAATCTTTCCCAAGGTGTAGTATAATAACAAAAATTAAAAATTTCCAATATTAATTCCTAAATTCGAATAATCCAATTAATCTAACTTTTCCCAAGGTGTAGTATGATAACGATAATTAAAAATTTCCAATATTAATTCCTAAATTCGAATAAATTTAATAATCTACTTAATATACATAAAATAAAATAAAAATACCTAAACAAAAAATCCCGAAATAAGAAAAATGAATATTGCACCAACGATGTATCGATAAAATAACTTGGCCAAAAATCCTAAAATCCACTGGCTGGTTCGGCATAGCTAATCCTATTACAGACACGCGGAGAATTTCTCAGGACCATCTGGGAATAATACATCGCTCGTTAAATAAAACCGACTAGCATATCGAAATCCGATTAAACGAACATCTTCACCTGGAAGCCAACCACCGCTTTACATTCCCGCCGCGAGATAAGCGTAATTTAATTCGTACAGCGAAGTGGCAAAGAACCGTTGTCCCCCCCTATCGATCGAAGAAAACACGCGGGCAGACTGGTTCTCGGCGCTATTAAACATGTATCATCCGGTTTCGCGCACGTGGGCCTCGCATTCATCCGGCTGCCGTACGCGGTTCGAGTACCCGACCCGACAAGCCGAACGAGGCTCCCTTAATTCAGCCTCGTAATTAATTATGCATTGTTATTTGCCGCGATAAGGGAGGCAGAGAACGCGTCGGGGAATTTATCCCTTGGCTGCTCGCTGGGACGCGTCCGCGATTGTTCCCCGTCCGCTTCGAACCCCCTCGCGACAGACGCCGGGGATAATCGCGTGACTAACGATTAACTGAATCGCGAAGAAAGGGCGAGCGCGGTGTCGCGTGAAGCGCGCGAAATTATCCACCGACCATGAGATATCGCACCCAGACAGACACGCGTTCCGTTACGTTTATTAATCGACGGACCCATTTCGCGGATTCGATTATTGGTAACGAGTCGTGATTATCGAAAGACAGACGAATGTAAGTTGAACGTCTGGAATTGAACGGGTAATTTGGTCGATTATGAATTTTGTTGAGTCTAGTTCAGATGCGGTGCAAAGATATTTTCTTAGGTTAGGTCTACAAGGCAGAGATATTTTCTTAGGTTAGGTCTACGGGTGTATATGAAACGAACGATACAAAAGATAAAGGAAATAATTGGATACATGGAAACCATACTATCTGACCGATTTTGAACTTTATGAGTCTAATCTGGGTACGATGCAGAGATGCTTTTTGAGGTTAGGTCTAAATGTGTATGAAACGAACGACACAGGGATACAGGGAATAATTGGATACGTGGAAACTATACTATCTGATCGATTATGAGCTTTATGAGTCTAGCCTGGGTACGATGCAGAGATGCTTTTTGAGGTTAGGTCTAGGTGTGTATGAAACGGGCGACACAGAGATATCTTCTTAGGTTAGGTCTATGTGTGTATATGAAACAATCGACACAGGGATAAAGGGAGTAATTAGATACGTGGAAACCATACTATCTGACCAATTTTGAATTTTTGGTGAGCCTAGTCTGGCTACGGTGCAGAGATGCTTTTTGAGGTTAGGTCTAAATGTGTATGAAACGAACGATTCAGAGATGAGAGGAATAGGATACGTGGAAACCGAACTATACTTGTTATCAGAGGGATTCCGAAGAATTCGAGAATTTTCGAAAATCCTTAGTGAGGCTTCTATGTCCTAAACATAGGATTTCCTGACTTAAAATTAATATTCCAATGAACAACGAGCCTACTAGCTATTTCACTGACAATTCCACTTTCTTCCTTCTCTCTCATATACTCGTATCTCGTTTAACAGTGACAAAGGCACAATTAGATTTTAAGTTCCTATAATGTTCATTAATACGATGTATAGATACTTTTTAGGTTAGGTTTGCGAGTCTATGGAAGGCACGACACAGGGATGAGAGAGGTAATTGGATACACAATTCGATTTTAGGCTCTAAGCTACCAATTCTCGATTTCTTTTTATTTTCTCGAGGCATATATACGTGTATATGTAACATAGTAGGATGTACTGTCTGCACGCGAGAAGAAGCCAAGCGAATGCATCATCCCCTCGCTAGTTCCTCACTAATCCCTCGCAAATATTGGTCGCTATTGGCTATTTGGACAACAGCTGTCTAACAATTTTCGAAATAAACCTCAAATTTAATGTCAAAGTTCATGTTAAAACATAGTCATACCAGTACATAGAAGCTTGAATAGATTGATGGTTGATGTCGTGAATTTTATATCAAATGCAAAAATACATTTCCCTCCTCAACATGTTCCCTTGCTAGAAAATAAGACACAACAGCTGACTATATCAATGTTACTCACAAGTGTACTGTCTCAATAAATCTCTCTCACGTTCTTTGTGATCCTATACAATCCTAACTTAGCCACTGACGAGAATGAAGAAAACACTATTGCTCAGAAGATGACAGAAAAATCATTACACCAATTTCTAAATTAACTAAAATCCATTGACAGAAGCAAAAGGAAGAAACCTCATATCTATCACCCAAAATGGAGGCTTCCTGTCTCTTTTTCCCCTCTCTCCTCTTCCGTGATCTTCCACGATCACGCATCGAGTTCGATGCCTAGCCAAATTATCTCTACGCAGAATTTGCTAAAAACGAACAACGGAACAGGCCTACCAGAGCCACCTTTCGAACAGCTAGATGATAAAACTAGGTAGAGTACCAAAGACAACGCAGAGGAGAATGATCTAACGGGATCAGTTTCGAGTATTCCAACAAGGCAGCTGGATTCGCGTAATAACAGTTTCCCGGAGACGCATAAAAGACGAGGTGAAATCGGCTGGCAAAGAAACTGTTCGGGGAATGTTAATCGAAGCATCGGCGCTCTATTTCGAACGCGATACTCGGCCCATCGATCGGCCAGTTCCGGTCGAACTTTTTGCTCCATTAAACCTCTCTGCTGGACTCTAATCACAGGCTAATCGATCGTTCGCGACCGGTATGCACCATGGAGAACGGTGGAGACGGGGTCACTCACCTGTGTGCGTCCTCTGGTGGGCCTTCAGATGCGAGCTCTTGGTGTAAACCTTCTTGCAACCCGGAAATTGGCATTTGTGTATCCTGCGCTTCGTGTCTGGCGGACTGTGCTCGTGGCTCCTCGCGTGGTGCCTGTTAGCCACGGTGCTCGCAGCTGCAGTTGTCCCTGCGTGTGCGTGTTGCGTGCCTGCGACCGCAGGGTAGCCGTTCGCTGTGACGGAGATCAGTCTGCAAGAAAAACGGAGCCATACTGCCACTGCGTTCCTCTATGGATTCGTGATTAACCGCGAAACGCTTTTTGCCCCGCCATTTTTTCCCTAGCCTCCGCGCTCAACCGGTTTCCCTAATGAGCTAGTGCCTAGAGTTTCATGGCCCCGACCATTTCGCCGATTTTTCTCACGATTTATCCGATAGATCGATCGCCGTCCATGGGATAGGATGCAAAGAAAGCGGCATCTCCGTGGTAGTTTCTAGGCCACGATTTACATGCCGAAGTTCAAAAAGCCCGCCCCTCCGCTCGCTTTTTGCGTCAGTTTACGATGCACCGTCGTTAAGCGATGGAGGCAAGACGGAGGCATAAAGTTTGACAAAATAGACCAAGTTCTTCAGCGCCGGTCAAACAAAACTCGGCTCGTTAATCGTTCCACTAATAGTTCCTCCCATCGATCTCCCACGAAGACAAAGTCTTCGGGGCAGCAACGTGGATTCTTTGTTCCATCGTGGACTAGATTTTACCTACGTCCATCAGATATTTTATAAATACTGATTCTCGAAGCTCCTTGGCTTTCTTCGGAGCGAGATTACTATTTTTCGTGGAATATTATAGTAACAATTTTTGGGGTACGATGATCTTCAGGATCAGAGTATTGATTCTATCATTGTTATATTACGATTATAATTTCATGAACTATACCCTTCGTGGAACCATAATAGTTGTAGTATAACGAATTTTATAAATCATCAAGACGAGAGTATAGTGATTCTATTATACTATACCCGGCAAAAATTTTTCGGCTAAATTCGATAATACGAAATTATCGTATGATAATGTTAAAATATTAAAATTAATATTAAATCTACCACGGCCTGTTTAATGACAGGAGGAACGAAGAAATAATATCGAATAATTAATTATATGTATATTATAAGAAAAATCACGAAATCGAGTGACCACAGAGATAGAATTAACTATGGAATTTTAAACCAAAAGTTTAGAAATGATCATTAGAACCCTGGCAGATTTAGTAAAAACTAAGAAAAGAAAAATAATTGAAACTCCTGTTCATTCCTGAAAAATTCAAAAATTTTTACCGGGGTAGTATTATACTTAAAATTCTACATTATATACATCAGCGTATCCTCAGTCTTCAGAGGAAGAATACTAATCTATGTGACATATAATAACACAAATTTTTCCTATACTATCATACTATCTTCGATTATACTACGTTAAGAACCTCTTCATGGACGAATTTTTGTCAATCTAACGTTACAATAATTTGATTCTATGGTAAATAATTCTCCAACTGATTCCAATTTCCTTTTCACTTTTAATAATCATAATCTATATGTGCCAGTATCCTTGAAGAGGTTAGAAACTCGAGACATGTCAATGAGGTCTACTCCGTGTCATCCACTTCTTCCAATACAAGACACAAAAATCCTAAACCTAACCTAAATTCGCAAACAACCTGAAACACCTCTCTATAATATCCTAACGATACATTTTCACACGAAGCTAACGAAATTCAAACACGAGTGCCTCCAAATCTATACCAATCTATACTATTGGGTTGGCAAGAAAGTAATTTCGATTTGCATCGGTAAATAACGTTATGCTTGTTTAATTATTCTTCTGTCAATGTTAGAATTTTTTTCTTTTGAGACATGGTAGACGATACCTTTACGTTGCTATTTCGCGAAATTCCGTGTAATTTCGTTTATAACTGTCAGTTCACGGTCAGTCTTAACATGGAGTGCAAAAATAATCATTTTCGACACATTTTACTTTTTTATTTTCATAAAGACAAGAAGTTTACAAAGTTTACAAAGAGATACGAGAAGTTTACGGCGTTGATCGTTTAACAGAACGCACGTGTCATAATTAGTTTAAAAAATTTCGTTCTGAAGATTTTTCACTGAAAGTTCTACCCACAAAGTTCTGGTCGACCTTCTGAGATTTACGCGCTTGGTTAAGTTTTTTGCAGATAAGGACCAGAAGTTCTACGAGCGCGGGATCACGAAGTTACCAGAAGGATGGCAAAAGGTCATCGAATAGAATGGAAGATATTTGACCGATTAAAGTTCGTTTACTGTATAGAAAAAATCGAGTTCTATTTCACGCTAGAAAACCGAAAGTACTTTCTTGCCAACCCAATATGTCAATTTATACTATACCTGTAATAAAAGGAGAATAAAAATGAAAATTGGATACGTCACCTTGCGACACCCTGCGCGTTGCTGGTGGTAACCCTGACGATGGCGCTCCTTCCGCCCGTGCCATGAAGGTTGAGGTTCTGCACGTCGAGCATCGAACTCCCGCTCGACGAGTGACTGGAGTTGGAATGACCTTGACCCGAGCCCGGGCTCGACGGCGGCGTCAGGATTTGACCTTCGCTTTCGCAGCCGCTGTCCTCCTCCTCCTCGATTTCCTGGTGCCGGTAACGTAATTCATTACGCAACGGGGATTACGATAACGGTGGCGGGGGTGGCTCTGATTAAAGTGCAAGCAACTGGTTAAAACGGTATCGGACATCGATACCGGTACCAAACGGCCCCGTTCCCGGCCAAGCGCCAATCGATCAATGCCAAATGACCCCGTAAACGGATTACACGCAGCCGCGCGTACGTAAACGCGTGGCTCGTGCGGCCACGTGTGCCCGCGCGAATTACACGGGCACACACACACACACAGGGCTCGCGTGACCCGCGGAAAATCCGAAGAATCGTTATTCGTATAACACCGGCGTTTGACGGTAATGGAAATTTGACGGCCGTCGCGATACGTCGGGGTGGCAGCACGCGCGTAGGGTGGCGCCGGGCGCCGCGATTCAACCGGAAACGCAGGTGTTCTTGTCGCGACACCCGCGCCACCAGCGATAATTAATTTCGTTTCATCGGCTCCTTTCGCGGCAAGCCGATCGATCCCTTTCGCTCGCTCGTTGCTCCAAACTCCGTTGCGAGATCCGGGGTGCAGGGTAACAAGGCGTGTCGGGGGTGCATTGGGATACGAAATAATGGCGGAAAATTCGTCCACGATACGTTGATACGGTTTGTCACGATGAAGGGGAATAGGGTACAGTGGAACGTCGATTATACGAATTTTTGTTATGCCAATGACATTTTGTTTCGCAAGTTAATCCTCAGTGCTCCGTCATTTGCTTCGTAAATCCGAAGGCAGGGCCCTCAGCTCTTACGGGCAACATGAAGCCTCGGAGGGTTCTTCGAAGGGACCAAGGGTTCTCTATATCTTATATTTGCAATTGGAAAATGCATATTTTGTATCGTCCGAATCTTCTTGTCGACTGTATGAAGAATTCAGGCGAAGTTTTACGTCGTTCTAAGAACGTAAACTATTTCTGACGATTTAAATATAATTTAATTACAAGATATTTACAGCAATTTACAAGATGTACTAGCGATATGCGTTCTACCGTGGTGTCGTTTGTGTTGTTTTGATGTTTGTACTGTCTCTCGTCTTGGTGTCGTGTATTTTTATATGTTCGTCTGTTGCTGTCATTGGCTGTCGAGATGTCTAAGTGGTGGGTGTGTTTTTCCTCCTATTGGCGGCGTGGAGGGAAGTGCAGGAGGTTCGGAACTGGTAGGTGGAAGTGGAAGTTTAAACAAATTGTTAATTTGTTTAGGTTTGGGAAATTCTAATTCTTTTATGGGGGTTGACTCGGGGGGTAGTTTCGGAGGTCGAGGTGTCCGCGAATCGTGGGACGCTGGTTATAAACGAGTAAACCATCGTCCCTTCGATTCGGGTCCCTTGTTCTTCAGGGTATGCATGGAAATAGGGATAAGGTAGAGGTCTGGGTTTTTCCTGATGGAGGTAGAGGTTCGAAGGATGTTAGTTAAAATGTCTAATTGAAGGATTCGCGTCTTTATGGAGGATCGTAACGGTCTGTGAATTGGGAATGAGTGGAGGGAATGAACGTATTTATAAAATAAATAAAATTAAATACTTTCACAAGGACGTGTAATCTTTTCCGCTCAAAATAAGACTTTATCTCAGACGCTTTGCTTCAAAAATGTGTTTGTTGCTGATAGGCAGTACTGGAGAAACGTGCGGGGTGTTAGGTGTTAACCCTTTGACTCTCAGTCACCCTTTGCTTTAATGCTATAATTTAGATAACGAATGATGATAATTATATTATGAACATCGAAATAAAATTATTCTACTCGTTCGTTTTACACAAAAATTCACGATTTTCTTTTTGTAATTTTAGTATAAAGAGTATCGATGAGCTTATATAAATCTAAGAAGATTTCGTCGAATTGCATCTTCACAACGAAGAAATCTTCGAGTCCAAAGGGTTAATACACTTTTATACTATATAGTTTTCTAAGCCCTGTGCTTAATTTATGGAAATTTATGGGAGTCATCTCGTTTCAATACTTTAATACTTCACTCCTAATCTAGAATAATTATTGCCACGTGTTCTTTACTTAGTCACTTCGGTACGAGCATCAACTATAATTGACAGCCAGGAATGAACGCGAATAGCCAAGAGACGATTTTAGATAATGGTCAAAAATTTTTACTTTGGTTTTGAATTAAATTTTCTAATTTCTTATTTATAGAAATAAAATTGCAAACGTTTAGAAATATCGTAGTAAAAATATATGTTCTGCTGATTTACGTTACAAGTAAAGCTGTCTGTAACGTAAACAAGCTTTCAGTGCTTCAAAGATTTCCTCATCACAGGTCTGTGAAAGAACAAAACGAATTCGTCGTCGATACACAGCACAATGTATCGTGTGCATTATGGCTGTGGGCAAGGTTTCGTGGCCGAAGTGGTTAAGCTTCGAGGTCGATGACTGAGAGTCAATCGGGAAGTTAATAAAACAAAAATAATTGAAAACGAAATTAATGAAATCCATACGAGAGAAAATCCACAATTTTATTAAATCTGTATATACTCTTATTAAATATGAATTTTGCTCCTGTTTCGTGCACTGTACACATGTATTCTTTCAATTAGAACACATTTATATTTGAAAACTGTTTAATTTCTACTTGATTTATGCTTGCAAATTTGCTTCATTCGGACCGACTGTGTAATTGGATTTATTCCTGAATTAATTCGTATAATCGAGCTTCTACTATACTTCGCTGTACTTCGCCCCTGAAAGGAAACTAAAAATTGCACGAAGCAATAGCACCGATACCGATAAATCGCATAAATTACAACTGATAATGAGATGAGGGGCAATTCCAAAATTCCGATTCCACGTTCTATATCAACAATAAAAGCAAAATCCAACATGTCACGGGAATTTTTGAAATCCTGAAATTCTTTCGTGTACCGAAATTTTGATCCCCGAGTCACTGGCTTCTGCGAGTCAACAGCCCTGTTCCTCTTTAACCCTTTCGGTACGGAGGAGCTGGCCGTGGTTATACATTCGTGGAACGAGGAAGTTTTCCACAAGAGTGGTTGCACTGGAAATTACGAAGACGTATTTTGCGGTATTCATAGAAATCTCGAGCGTGATTGACACTAAACTTTTCATTCGGATCGCGACAATCATCGGTGACGTTTCTTGGATGTCGCCAACAGGCGACGGTAGTACCTAGAGAAGGTTTCGTAGATGCCGCGAATAGGCGACGGTAGTACCTAGAGAACGTTTGATGGTCGCCGCCATTGGACGGAAGTAGTACCGAAAGGGTTAATACTGGGTATCAAGCAAACGAACGAGCGTTCCGGTATCATTTGTTTCAGAAATAGGCCCGAGGATAGGAGACGTGCGGTGAATGAAGATCGGGAGGAAGGAGGAACGTATCCTTGTCGATGGAAGGACTAGAGTGGCATGCAAATCCGAGTGGCACGCACCTCGTGCTCCTCGTCCTCTTCGAGGTCCTCGCTGGGCTCTTTCTTGAGAATGAAGGCCGTGCACGAGACGGAGGGCGAACTGTCCCAGGACAAGGCAGAACACGCCGAACTCGATGACGACATCGACAAGGAATCGAGGTGCCGGTCCAGGAGATCCCTATCGCGGCCGTTGTGGTTGTGATCGCCGGGACTGAACTTTATGTCGTCCAGACAGATCGTTTCCCTGTCTTCCGACGACGTCGTCACCTGCGTCGCGCGAGCACCAGGGAAAAAAGAAAGAAACGACTGTGACACGTTGCTCCAGACACGCTCCTGGCGGATGGAACTCGAGAAAACGACCCCATGGGAGAAAGTTCGCCGGTCACTTGCACGGTACTCACCTCCATTTTGATTGGCGACTCGAATTGTGCGCTCGCGGTGCCGGTCGACGCTGTCCACGAGATAGGGGGCCTGAAGAGGTTCCAGGGTGCCGTGTCCAGCTCTGTGGGCAACTTTTTGTACGACTGCAGCTTCGGCTCGTCCTTCAGGTACCTCTCCATCTCGTAGCATGTCTGCAACACGGGAAAAGTCACGCTGTTACGCCATTTTATGTTTAAATTCATTTTTCACTAGGTTTACGCACGCTATCTGTGTACAGGTAGCCCTCCTACAACACGGTTTCACTATGACGCGATTCATAAATTGCGGGAACCCTCCTATAACACGATAAGAAAATTGCAGAAACCTTTGAACAGCATTGTACTTCTAGATGAGCGGTAACGACGAAGAAATTGATTAAATTAAAATAATATTTTTGTTTTGTGTTGTACATGCATTTATATTTTTAATAGAAATTAAGTTGTTTATGTAGAATTTAAAAAAAAATTGTTTTTACTAAGTTTTCGGAACGTAACCTCACTTTTTGTACTGCGTCTGGGTCTCATACAACACGGCATTTTCTAGGAACCTATCTACCGTGTTATAGGAGGGTTACCTGTACCTATTTCTACGGACACCTGTCAAATTTACAAATAAAGGAAACCACGTGTCTTTTCTTTTTTTAACGATTAATTTAATACTAGAACTACCAACACGGTCAAAACAACTGGTCCCAGAATTTTCCTTTTTGCAATCACCGAACACATACACCTGCTTTAAGAATAAAATTGGTATCAACTCGTATTAAGAAAGAACTGTAATCAATGTATTCACTCGTATTCATCGTACCGCTGAAATTACTATAATCTGTGCGCGTTATAGTTAGGTTACCCATTAAAGATCGGTAGTTCTAGTGTTAATTTAAAAACAAATACAATATTAACCCTTTGCACTCGAGAGGCGACTCTCAGTCACCATTTAATCAGATTCTATACAAAAGACGCAGAATTATTTTACTTCGACATTGCAAATATAGTTGGGTAATTTTAACCCTTTCGCTAAAGCGGTTCGTAATTGCTCGATGAAATGCAATCTTCGTCATCAGAACAATTCACTAAATACATCGTTAACTTCATCCTAAAATCGGCAATTGAAATATTTTTTCCAGTTGCTTTTTAAACAATTGAAAATGATCTACAGCGCCGCGGGGGTCACCGGTGACCCCCAACACGAAAAACACATAAAACGCGATTATACAACTGACTTTATCTGTTGTAAATAATATTTCAACATAATATGCATCGCATAATAGAAAATTCATCGTGGTGCCAGCAGGCAATCCCTGTAAAACTGGCGTGGCATTCAACGTGTTAAATGGCGACTGAGAGTCGCCTCTCGAATGCAAAGAATTAATATAAAAATTCGTTCTGGCAATCAAGGTGTTATAAACGACATATTCACACCTGATATCCCACTTTCATTGATTTTTGTACATAGCTAACCCTATCTTTTCAAAAGAATTAATTTAAACAAAGAAACGAGAAGCTCGTGCTACTCTGGGTGCCTGTATAATTTATATATATTTATACACTCATCCCAGAACAGTATTCCCAGCAACGAGGCCAGGTAAAATTCCTCGAAAGTCCCACGAAGACTATTCAAACATCTCGTCTCAGTCAATAAGCGACAAATTCCTAGGAACGCGAATGTCGCGCTGAGAGCATGGCGGCGGCGAAATCGCGGAAGACGCGAGGCGAACTATCTTTCGGCGTATCGGAAGTCTGGCGAAACCTTTCGATCCGGTGCAAACACCTGCGGCGACGGGAACTTGCCGAGACAGCGTGGAAATTATCTGCAACAGCCACGCGGCCGTGTACGCGAAAACACATCGACGTCGTCGTCGACGACACAGCTACTCGCGAGTTACCCAACTCCCTATCCTCTCACCCCCGTAGGCCGTGCCAGTTCGCTGCAATTCCTTCGAGACGAAGTGCAAAGTTACGCTACTCGCCCTGCACGAGCAATTGTACGCGAGCCATGCTCGGCAACGAGATTACGTTGCCCCTGGCTGCGACTCCTCTCCTTGTCCAGCCTCCCCGATGCACCCCCTCCGCCGCCATCTTCGGCTCCGATTTTAATATCTTCCAGGAAATTCCAGGTAGATGATCAGCGCGAAATTTGAATAGCAACGGCGTGTCCTCGCTCGGCAGCTAACCCAGAGGCAGCTGGACCAGCGAACCCGCTCAAGATGAATGTTCTTTGTGCATTAAAGCTCGGCTTTTAATAAAAGTTCCGCTGATCTCCCCGAGACGAACTCTCATTACCCCGCTGTCAGCCTGTTGTGCCACCCGGCGGAATTATTCACCTTCGCAGCACCCGCCGACACCTCGCAGAGGGCGCAGCCGAGTTATTTCGCTGTCGCAAATTTTCACGCCGCTCTATTACCGGCCACCGGGATATTAATTATCGGCGACGCGATCTACCAGCGGCTGAGTTATAAGGCCGAGTCGAAGCTAGACGTTCTCTGCTCCCCCTGAAAGGCCGCGCGATAACTGCTAACCGTTCCCCGTGTTACCAGACCGCGTCTTCCTTCGGGCATTCCCCGCCAATTTATTACCGCTGCTAACGGTTACCAGCGCCGCGACGGTTTTGTCCGCCGGTTTCACGGATGAGACCACTTATCTCCGCCGCCGTCGTGCAATAATTCCTCTTTTCTATAAGGCCACTTTGGGGCCGCCCGATAATGGTAACAAAGAGAGTGCTCGCGGTAGGGTAGTCTGTTTTATCCCGGACAGAGATGCCAGGCCCTTCCCTTTCTGCGAATTTCCACCGGCCATCTACACGAGTTTCGATAAGTTTCGTGCAACCGACTGCAGGGTAAACGCGATGGTCAGGAAGAGGTGCTGGGATCAGGGATTAGGATTGTCGCAGAAAATACAGTATGACTGAGTTAACACGTTCAGTGCAGCGCCGATTTTGCTATACCTTTCACTCAGGAGCGAGCACTGGATGCCCAGTACTGAAGTATACTGAAGAGTATGAACAGAGATTGCTTTGTTTCACTTTGTCGTTTGGACTGTGAGAATGGTACAGTCAATGCATAAATATAGAAATTATAAATTGAAGATAATAGGGCGGGAATGTCAGAAAGGCAAAAGGGCGATCACCAAAAGACGATCAGTCAGAAATAGCCACGAAAGTGTGAAGATTTACTTCAGTACAGGGAATTTAATTTTTACGATATATTAATTGTTATTAATAATTTAAATCTTGGCAATGCCGGTCTCACGTATCGATGTTGACCAAACGAAAGGTCGCTGTCAGTCCCTAGAATCCACGCCGTCCAAACGAAAAGTCTACTGTCAGCTCTGAGGGACTGAGATGAAAGTTCACTGTCAGTCCCCAGGGATTGACGTAGTAGTCAACGTGTTGACAGAAGCACCAATTTCTGTTATTTAAGATTTTTGGTTCTGGAGTTGATGAAAATATACAGGTGCTTCTGTCAAAAAAAAGACGTATACGAGCAATGGTTTTACGTGTGTGAGTATAAAGCAGTCAAGGAAATAATAAATATATGTTTCCAAGAGTCTTGGAGTTGTTGACAGTAGAGCTATCTTTAATGGGAATCTAAACATAGCAAGCATAGATAATAGTAATATTAATGACACCACGTAGATAATGAAATATATTGTAATAATTACAATTCATCTCAATATGAGTTGACATTAATCTTTTTCTAAAAGCACCAATTTCTGTGTATTTGATTCTGGAGTTGGTGGAAATGTGCTGGTGCTTCTGTCAAAAAAGAGGCGTGTATTCTTTTTGACAGTATTGGTTTTACGTGTGCGAGTATAATTGAGTCTAGGAAATAATGAATATATGTTTCCAAGAGTGTAAAAGTTATTGACAGTAGAACTATCTTTAATGGGAACCACAGCATAGCAGACATAGATAATAGTGATATTAGTGACACCACGTAGATAATTAAATATAGTAATTACAGTTCTATCTCTAATATGAGTTGATATTAATCTTTTTCTAAAAGCAGGTATACGATTCTAGTAATTACAGCAAGAAAAATTCTGACTGGATTGATAGTTCCAGTGTTAAACATACTTTGACAGCAGACTGTGTCCTGGAGCTGAATTTTATGCTTAATGTACTTCTTTGTTTATATCGATCATTTTCAAATATATTATATAAGCAACTCGTCCTGTTTTATACATTGACATAACATAAATTAGTGGTTGGTAGTTCTAGTATCAGTAATACAATGTAACACAGCGTGTTGACAGCAAAGCTACCGTGGATCAGAGTACTCTTCTAATATACAAATATAACGTGTTATATTTCTTTTAAACCAATCGTTTAATAGCTCAAGGGATTTATGCAGTTCCATAAATATGAAATCGATTTTAAAATCTGTTTGTGAGTAAACGGTCTATAATCTATTTCTCATAGCTCCCTCATATCTCAGTTTCCTCGAATAAAGCTCATAAACATCAGCTACTTGTACAGCTGTCACTCGATAATTCCTGCCCAAGGCTTCCACTAAGTTCGCGAAGACTCGATTATGCCACGAGTAAACGAAATATTTATTACCACCGCTTAATTCGATTTATTAAAATGTACGATAGCTTGTCTCAATTTAAACGTCCTGTTTTATGGTTCAACGTTCTTGAAATACCTGGTAGTCGCTGAGGATCAACAGAACATGAACAGGATCTTGTACTTGTCCTATTTTTATATACGTAAACTTAGAGTAATAAACGTGCTGTGAAAATGTCTTGGTCTTGCCCTCTGTCTACGCCCTGTCATTAATCCATACGTACTAGATAAGACAGTGTGTCCGTGTGTTAGTCTCCTGTTAGCTGTTCCGTTATTCCAAGGGTCAGCAGTCCCATGTGACGCTTATGTGTCTTCACACCTTGCTCACCAGTCTACTCGTATTCGCACGATGGCCAGTTGAGAGTTAGCTCGCATTTACGTTAGTTTATTTAACCTTCGAACTCGAAAAGAGCGAGAATGACTAGCTTTGGTCAGACAGGTGTTACATTCCGAGGAAGAGTGCGATGCTACTGAGCCTTCAAGGTGAGACCTCTTCGGTAGAAATCTGACAGATAAAAATTCTGCCACTATTACTATATTATTTTCTTTGGTATTTTCATTTTGCTGATATATATATACTCTTTAACAGTAAGTTAAATAACAGTTTCTAAATTTTTGATTAAACATTCTATATTCAACGTCAGCTGAAAGTCTCTTCATGGTCTCTTGATTTTTTGATACTTCTTTCAATACTAAATTTTCCAAATTTTTATTTAAAATAATTTTTATGACTATCGGTCATTTGACTGTCAACTGTGAATACACGTGTCACGAATTTTTCAATATTTTCTTTCATTCTATAATTTCCCAAGTTCCTGTTTATTTCCCTTATTTTTCCATTTAAAGTCTCAAGGAGTGCAGATCTTGAGGATAAACAGGTATTAAGTTGGTCGCCGAATTAATTGTAACCGCATCGAATAATCGTAAATTAATTTATATCACAGGTGCAACGATCTCGAAAATACCAGAATGTCCACATCGTGGTCACGAGCTTCTTTCCAAACTTCGGGTACCCAGAACACCGAGACGTTCGTATAATTATCCGAATTCCTCGATAAAACGATAATTACCATTTTTACCTGACCGTCGACGTGTCTCGATTACGAAAGAACCAGCCGGTGTTTACCGATTGAGGCGGCGTACACCGGTCGCAACGAAGCATCGCGAATGCCCGACACGCGCGTACGAATGAAATGCTCGTAGCTCTGGACGAAAATCAGGAAATTCGATTAATCGGCGAGCAACGTCCATTACCGGTTTTTCTTCCTTTCTGCTGGAGGAAATTCAGAAATTGCAGTCACGACTAGGACACGCGGCAGGGAAGGCAGGTAATTATCCGCGGCGGCCTATCGCTGTGATACCAGGGGCTTTCCCGATCATTGTAACGCTAATTAAAACGGAGAGACGGCACACGCTGGTCGCAGAGCATCGTCGTTGCATTTTGATGGCCGACGGGTAACAATCGTTGGATGAATCTGCATGTATATTCGAGGGGGTCATAAATTGTTCCGCGTGGAGGAGCGCACGGCGCTTGCGCGGGCCCGCGCATGTTGTAAATATAATGAGGGCCCCCGCATTGTAAAATTTGACACGCGGAACCGATGAATTACAAATAGTGGCCCGGGCAACAATTACCAGACGACCGGCACCGTCTCGATACCCGCTCGATCCCGATTGTTCTGTCGGGATGACATTCGACGAAATTAGCCGCGATGCTCGCCGATTTGCAAGAAACGTCCGTGTCGTTGATTGATTAAGTCGAGTGTACAGCCAACCCCATGACGGATGAATATCGGGTGCGGGAATTAGTAAGAGTCGACTGTAGTTGATAGTCGAGGGCTTCGTAGGATTATGGGACTGAATATTGCGTTATTAATTATTGCATTTGAATTTTTACTTATTATTTTACTGTCGAGTAGTAGCGTGAGTTAATTCTTCGGGATTAAGTATGACAGAATTTTATTTTTATTATACTCTTTTATTTTTTATTAGTGATCTTTATTTGTATTTAAAGAGATTGTCTTATGGGATTATATATATCGCGTTATTAATTGCTATACTTGATTATTTTTATTCGTTATTGGTTATGGTTGAGTATTTTATTAGAGTGTACAGTCAACCCCATGACGGATGAATATCGAGTACAGGAATTAGTAAGAGTCGACTGTGGTTGATAGTCGAGGGACTGAATATTGCGTTATTAATTATTGCATTTGATTTTTTACTTATTATTTTACTGTCGAGTAGTAGCGTGAGTTAATTTTTTGGGATTAGGTATGACAGAATTTTATTTTTATTATATTTTTTTACTAGTGATCATTATTTATATTTAAAGAGATTGTCTCATGGAATTATATATATCGCGTTATTAATTGCTATACTTGATTATTTTTATTCGTTATTGGTTATGGTTGAGTATTTTATTAGAGTGTACAGTCAACCCCATGACGGATGAATATCGAGTACAGGAATTAGTAAGAGTCGACTGTGGTTGATAGTCGAGGGACTGAATATTGCGTTATTAATTATTGCATTTGATTTTTTACTTATTATTTTATTGTTGAGTAGTAGCGTGAGTTAATTTTTTGGGATTAGGTATGACAGAATTTTATTTTTATTATACTGTTTTTATTAGTGATCATTATTTGTATTTAAAGAGATTGTCTCATGGAATTATATATATCGCGTTATTAATTGCTATACTTGATTATTTTTATTCGTTATTGGTTATGCTTGAGTATTTTATTAGAGTGTACAGTCAACTCCATGATGGATGAATATCGAGTGCAGGAATTAATAAGAGTCGACTGTGGTTGATAGTCGAGGGATTCGAAGGATTATGGGATTGAATATTACGTTATTAATTATTGCATTTGACTTTTTATTTATTTTCTTATTTATTATTTTATTGTTAAATGGGAGCGTGATTTAATTCTTTGGAATTAGGTACGATATAAAATTTTATTTTTATTACATTTTTTATTAGTGATTATTATTTTTATTTAAAGAGTTTGTCTTATAGAGTAATGTATAATATATCGCGTTATTAATTGCTATACTTGATTATTTTTATTTATTATTTTATTATGGTTGAGATTTTCAATTTTAATATTTTCATTATTACTGCTGATTGTTTTTACTATAGTATTGTATTCTATATTGCACGATTATTTATTATAATTGATTCCTTTCCTTTATTCATTGCAGGTTATGTCTGAATAAGACAGCGATTTAATTCATTGTAGTATAAATTTATAAGTACAATACAATACAGAATTTTAATTCTATTATTTTCGTTATTATTATAAATTACATATGGTACTATTAATCTTGTACTACTCGATATTTGTAACTAACCGTGTGTTACATATGAAAAGAAGATTGGTTTAATTCCTTTTGACCGAATATAAACGTCAACCATAGTATTTCAATTTTATAATTATATTTTAATTCAAAGAATTTCCCCCAGTTCGTTATTTCTAATTAATATTCGAAATTTCTTCCTCCCTTAAAAATTCCGGTATTCCCCGTTTGCTTTGCACGAACGTTATTATACGAGCAAACACAGTATACATAAACAATATTAATTAATATGATATAATAAAAATAAATGGACACGTATAACTACGACCCTCTGTCGATAAAAGTTAACGTTAATTTCACCAAGACTTCCTATACTTTCTCAATAATCGTTAAAATAAAAATTCCAAAAAATAGGGATTGATTTTGATATTTAAGATTAATACGAAAAAGTGAAAAATATTTCTCACTGCCAAAGTTGGGTTATCAGGGTTGGTAGACATTTAGAAAGATGTTCAGTTTGGCCAGGGTGTAATCGATGTGAAATTCAGCTCGCTTCTGGTTGGAATTAAACGGGCCGGAGGTTTGTCAAGTTGACGTGCGGGGATTTTTCGGAAAGCGGGAAAAATGGCGACCGGACGAAGTTGCAGGGCCGCGTCTAATATCGCCGCGCCCCACGCCAGGAAAAATAATCGTCCTCGGACTCCTTCATTATTCACGATTAAAGTTCGTCCAGGAAGCTCGCGGGGCGAGTAACGGCGTTAATATAACTTGGAAAAGAATTTTATCACTGACTCCGGAACCGTTCCTTCTCTCGCGATTACTCGACTTTCATTAATCGACATTGAACCTCTGTAAGACGTCGCTATTTCATCCTCGGAGACTCCGCTTCGGGCAAAAATAAATATGAATAGAAAATCAATGAAATTTCAAACAAATCCACGATTTTTATTGCATCCGCCATTTATTCACCCGTTCACTGCACAAATCGATTAACTCCTCTTTTTGAAAAATATTAAATTTAAGTGTCAAAGCACTTGGTATAGTCGTAACTTTTTATATTTATAATAACTTTCCCTGATAATTAAGATTAACACCATTAAGCGACGAAAATTTTTTGGCCACCGAATAATAAATAATTTATTTCAGAGGTCGCTTTGATTAACTCCGTACTCTTATGTAAATCGTTGCAATTATGCAACTCAAATGCACTAGCAAGCCATGAATGATAACGGTGAATTTTTTAGCGCCGTCTTATCAGAATTTAAGTAAAATTTAGTAAAATTTAAATTTATTACTTTTCTCGCTTGCCAAATCGATTAACTCTTCCAGTAACATAAAAATGGTAACATTACTAACGATTACCTTTTGGCTATTTTTCCTTATAAATTTTATATACCGTTAGATGAAAGTTACATTTGTATTTATGCATTCTACGATGTTTATTTCGATTTAAATTATAAAGGGAATTTTAAAAAACAATATACATTATTTCAATGCATTTCTGCACTTTTTGATTTATGGAGTTAATCAATTTGAACAGTGAACAGGTCATATATACTTAAATTATTTTCCAAATTTACTGACAGTCATAATTCTTTTCCCTTCTTTGGACAAGTAAAATTTCTTCAACTTATTCCTCACTTCCACATAGTATATAGATATATAAAGAATGATCCATATAGCGTAGCCACCTCGAGTACCATTAATTATTCAGCTATTGGACAAACGATAATATTAAAAAATTATTTTGTCGTACGTGGTAGGACCAAAAACAGAAAATATCTACTTAAAACCGAAACCAATTTTTGATTTACGCAGTTAATCAATTTGTGCAGCGAACGGCTCAATTATTTAGATTAATTTCATTAACCGATATAAAACATCGCAATTTCTTATTCACCGTGATTCGACCGGAAATAAATATCAATTAAATTTAATGAATATTTATTTAATTGGATCAAATCTTCGCCATTTCTTCGCGAGATTTTACTGCATTCGCGATTCGTTTCTACCTGATCGCGATCATCCTCGTTGGCTATGTTTCGACGAAAAATGAACGTGAACGAGCAAATCTGATTACGTTTATTATCCGATTTTATTATTGTTACTCGATTTTCTTTTATCGCCATTTAACCGTCGCAATTCCGTTCCCATTAACTCCGCTTCGATGAGAAATAAACATCGGTACAACCGAGTAAAATTTCGAGTAAAAATCTTCCACCCTTTTAAATTTCGTTCTGCCTTCGTTGTTCCAAGTAATCGCGAATATTCGCGGATTGATCGTATTAAGGACAGCTTTGCCTGGGCAGAAAATAGATATCGACGAACTGGAATGGAATTGCAATCAAATCTGCATCGTTCCTTCGCGAAATTTCGTTGCGTTGCTCGTTCCAGGTATCACGGTCGTAATTAGAAAAATTTGATTCGACATATTTCACACACGTGACGCTGAGGTCTGCAGTCGGACAATGGCGTCGGTCGGGTATACGTGACCGCGAAATACGAGAAAGGCACGTCGCAGATGCCCACGATAGTCTTGGTCGTAAGCAGCTGCAGCGGCAGAAAAAGAGGCGGTGAAAAATTCGAGCAGGGATATTTAATACGTCGTCAACAAACACTGGCCATTATCTCCATTAAACGCGAAATATCGCGTAATAATTTCAGAGATTCACGGTTAGGTCCGCGTACGAACACACAATGGGCACCCGCAATGATTTTCCATTGAACGGAAACATAAGCGGCCGAGTCACGGAATGCTCCATTACGCTTTTACCGATAACCCCATAAGCCGTCAGCGTCGGATTTACGAGGCACACACCGTGTGTATTTGCCGGATGAAAACGCGTTCGTTTGATGATGAAACACCAATCGTCCCGACGTGAATCCTCCGGCCGGGGCCATTGCTATGCACGGGTCAAACGACGCTCGTTTCTCTCGTCGACGATAAAAGAAAATCGAGTTATAATTCATAGAACACGTGTACGAGAGGTTAAGTATCGCGGGTCTCGGCTAGCCGCCTCGAATCGGCCCGCCATCTACAGGGAATCTCGCGAAGGCAAGCACTGTTCCAGTTTAGTCGACAGTCTCGCGATTTGGAATTGACAGCGAATTTGGATATGCATTCAAGATTTGAAACGTCCTCTATCTCATAAATCGCGTGAAACGTATAATAAATTTATAGTAGGCCTCGGGTATAGTACTTTTCATCGATTTTGTCGGATTGAGCATGCATTTTGAGACATGTCAGTTGACAGATCAGGATTTGTGAGTGTTTCAGGGTGATTTTAAATAGGTGGGAAATGACTATACTTGGATTTTTCCAAGATCCGAGTGTAGAAATTTTCTTTGGGTATGAACACGTTGCTCTATCAGAGGAGTAGCCCGTGATCGAACTATCCGGTACTTCAAAGGAGCTAGATCAAGCTTCAGAACTATTCTGAACGCCCAGACAGTTCACAAACTGCACAATCAGCTTGGAAGTATCGTTCAGAAGGTGTAGATTCTTTTCCAGGATAAAATTAGACATTTATAGATCATTTCACCAGTTGGACTGGACTTTAAAGCTATCCTGAACCCCTAAACAGATCACGATCTCAACGATCTCTAAGATAGTTATAAAAATAGTGTTAGGGAGCATAGATTCTTTCCCAGAATTACAAGATAAAAGACTATTATGAGATTAAGCCTAGTCTGTACTTTAGTACCGTCATGAACTATCCCTAAACAGTTCACAGACCCAAGGCAATCTAAGATCAGCTTAGAAGTATCATTCAGAAGGTGTAGATTCTGTCCCAGGATGAAATTAGACTCTCATAGATCATCAGACCAATTGGACTGGACTTTAGAACTATCCTTAACCCCTAAACAGATCACAATCTCAATCATCTCTAAGATGATCATAAAAATAGTGTTCAGGAAGCACATTCTCATAATTCTTTCTCAGAATTATAAAGACTATCCCCAAATAGTTCACAGACCCAACGCTCTCCTAAGATCAGCTTAGAAGTATCATTTAGAAGGTGTAGATTCTTTCCCGGGATAAAATTAGACCCTTATAAGTCATCCAATCAGTTGGACTGAACTTTGAAACTATCCTTAATCCCTAAACAGATCACAATCTTAATTATCTCTAAGACGATCATAAAAATAGTGTTCAGGAAGCACATTCTTACATTTCTTCCTCAGAATTATGAGATAAAAGCCTATCATAAGTATTGTAATGTAACTACTAAATCACGAAACACCAAGAAAAACATAGTGAGACCTAGTGGCTCATTACATATGCTAATATATACAAACGAGTCATTATTATCCAAAAAGATCCAAGGTCCTGTACACTAAGCACGTGCAATAACTCGAGTCCAAAATAATAAATTTACAATATAAAAGTAAAAGCACTGCGTGTAATTTAGCCCTGACAACAATAAGGGCTATCCCTAAACAGTTCACAGACTCAATAGCCTTTCCTGACCAAATCAACTATACTATCTACAAACTGGATAGAAAGACACCTGAACCCCTAAAAATCGAACCGTCACGAGTCACTTATTTGCCAGCGAAGCCACTCCTGGAGCAATCTCGGAGTCAACAGATCCTTTCCTCCACGTTCACGAGACTCGATCGAACGCGAGTGTTCTACCAATGGAAACATCTACCGTTCGATCCTCTCCCTGTTATCCCTGCCCTTCATCGGTCCCACCCTCTTCCAGCAGAGTCTCTCTGCTACGTTGCCGAGGCTCGGATGGATTATGGCGCGGAATGAAGGAACTGGAACGCGAACGGGGACGTGGCGCGGGTCGGCAATATCCTCGCGCGTTGTTCCACGTCTGGAACTCTCTCGAATCGGATGCGACTGATCGTGGACGGGAAGACAAAGCGGCTGAAAACGCAGGAACGAGGAGACAGCCGTGTGTGGTGTCGCTGGAACAGCATCCCCGGAGGGCTGTGTAAACAAGTGGCTCTATGTGACGCGATTCTCCGCAGACCTGGTTGGAGTTGTAACGAGCCGGATTCCGGCATCCACAAAGACGTCTCCCTCTGTTCATTCATAACGAGAGGAAAACTCGAAGAGAGGATCCGTTTCCTTCCAGCTAATGCCCCGCTCAGCCATCTTCCACCCGTTTCACGGCTATCCCGCTGCAGGCGGATTCGTCCCAGTCCCTGATTTCTTTTCCTCGTCATCGCGATAGTGCCTCCTTCACGCTAAAGATCCTCGTTATTCGCGTTATCCTCGCGTTTAAGGAATTTCCTCATCGTCGTTACCTTCGCTTGTTCTGCCTTCATAGTTGCGGGATGATAGCTTTTTTACTCACTCCATTATTTCGCTCAACGAGGCTAACCGTGGCTCACGTGGTATACGAGACGGTCATTTGCCGAATCGGTTAATTCCACGGAACAAAGGCTAGAAATTTAGTTAAACTGCGAGAAATTAAGCATCAATGGAGTACTCTGTCAGGAAAATTCGGCAGAATCTAGGAAACGAGGGTGAACGAGGTTCGCAGAGGAGCAACTGAGGTCAAAACAGCAAATTGTCTGATATATATAGCGATTAATTCGATAATTCTGCGGACAATAATAATCGAAAGCGGCATCCACACTGTACGATGTCCTATTGGCAATCCAATTGTCACGCGTGTCAGCGTCGCACAAATGCGTATAAATTTTAGATTATTATCGAATACATTGCAAAACCGTATGAGTTTGTTAATTCGATAATTTTGACGAATCGATAATGAAGGAACACTATGTCACCACTGAAAATCCTACTATCAGAGGATTCTTCTGTACCTCAATTTTAGGAGTCATCAAAAACGCATAAAATCTTTTATTACTATCCAAATTCGTAGCTTGCGAGTCTCAGATACCATCCTTGTCCCAAATGATCCTGAAGACCAAGTTCCTACTATTAGGATAACGATATCAGTCGTCTAATCGACCTAGAAGCTGTCAATTTCTGTCAAACGGTACACAGGAAGGGGGACAAAGAAGAAAGTTGCAAAACCGTATGAGGTTGCTGTTAATTCGATAGTTTTAACGAATCGATAATGAAGGAACACTGTGTCACCACTGAAAATCCCACTATCAGAGGATTCTTCACTATCTCAGCTTCAGGAGTCATCAAAAACTGATAAAATCTTCTATTACTACCCAAATTCGAAGCTTGCGAATCTCAGATACCATCCTTGTCCCAAATGATCCTGAAGACCAAGTCCCTACTATTAGGATAACGATATCAGTCGTCTAATCGACCTAAAAGCTGTCAATTTTTGTCAAACGGTGCGCAGGAATGGAGACAAAGAAGAAAGCTGATCAGCCAAGAACCAGAGAAGGATCGCGTTGAAAATGGTCGGTTTTTCCAAGATCCTGTTACCGTGGCTCTCATAGATCCAGCTGAACTTTCTTCCCGACGCAATTCAGCCTCTTTTCGATCCTCCTGGTGCCCCGGAACTTGGAATCCCGCGTTACTTAGCCTGCGGAGGCGCTTTGACGGTAATGATGGCGGAACCAGGGGTCCTCGCAGTAACAGTAAAATAAACCATCGAGGAGAGGACGCGTCTGAGACGCCGGGAACATTGGAAACGCGGGGCCGAAGCGGCTGGAGGAACATTAGAGATCGTGATGGACGAGGAAAGGGGTAAGGAGAGCGCGGCTCGCGGGCTCGGAAACTGCGGAAAGGCAGGGCAGGTTTAACGTCTACGCCGCTGAAATATTCAGTCAAGCCCGATTCTAAAAGGAGATTGATTTTAACAGGATAGAATACGGAAGAGGCAGGCTGACGGTTGGCAGCGACGATTTTCCACCGATCGGATGCGACCTGCAGAATCTCAAGCTCGTGGGATCGGACTCCACCTACCGGATGCGCGTGTTAGAGCGGCGCTCGGCTCAGAGGGACCTAATGCGGATGATCCTAAACACGCCGCTGCCGGTGCGGACGGGTATGGACCACCTAATGTAAGCGATTAGGAGCGGAGGAGAACGAGTTGGCGGAGGTGCAAGTTCGAAGAGTCGCTTTGAAGACCTGGGATTAGTGACTGTACTTCTCGAGTTACCTCAGTTGGGCAAGATTTAATGTTTTCGGGTATGTGGTGCGTGTAATATCATCACCGCGTCTTGCTTTAATACGTACAAAGTGTTATGGGTATAGTTGACCACGTATTTCTTGACATTCTCATAGTGACATACGTAAATTATATAATTTGATAATAGTTGAAGCATTCGTGACTTCATTAAAGCAAACTTTGTTCTTCTTTGACAGCTAATAGAACATATATAGTTAAAAATATTAGAACTTGAGAGGAAGGAAGAAAAATATGACTATTTTTAAACTGTACATATGCATATTTTTAATTTTGGTGATATTTTAAACCATAAATAGCACTTTTTAATGTCTCTAAAATAAAAATGAACGATAAACTGGTGTGATTGACAATTGCATAATTCCAAAGACGTATAAACGTGTTCATGATCGATTATATACACATTGATCAAATTGAATAATTCCAAAAAGGTAATAATAAAATAGTTACACATCACTTAAGGGATTTAATACTAAAGTTAGATCAAATTAATACTAAACTAATAAAAAACGAGTACCAACTAATACTAAAATTTTAAAAAATTCAGAAAGTAAAGTTAATAATTGTGATCTGAATTTGTGAGCTACTCACACTAACCAACATGTATGTCCACGCACGTGACAATTTCGTGCTGTCAATGAACCACAACCCCAAAATTCACGTGTCTACCCTATAACATCCACAAGGCCAGGAATCTCGAAATTCACGCAAAGGGACCACGCCATGAAGCAACCACAAAGCGCGTTAAACGCTTTCAGGGACCCCAAAAGAATTTTTTTTCATTCCTGAACCCTCGAATACCACAGCCACGTGATGTACCCAATCCCGAAGACCTATAAAGACATTTGCGACTGACTACACGCGTTCTTCTATATAACCAATATTAATACCTCTATACGTGACAATTTTATACCATCGCTGGACCTCAGTATCAGGATCCACCTGTCAATTCTTCAGCATCCGCGAAAATAACGACCCCAGAAGTTAACAAACGGTACCACGTCATAGACCAACCATGGAGCGCGTTAAGTGCTTTTAAAAACCCGGAAGAACTTCAATATTAGCGAATTCCTAGGCCCAGAATACCTGAGACATGTCATACAACTAATCCTGAAAACCAACAAAGGCATTTGCGACTGCCTACACACATTCTTCTACATAGCCGACATTAATATCCTTATATACGACAATTTTATACCATCGCTGGACCCCAACATCAGAATCCACGCGTCAATTCCTCAGTATCAACGAAGATAGCAATCCCAGAAGCCAACAAACGGTACCACGACATGGACCAACCATAGAGCACGTTAAGTGTCTTTAAAAACCCGGAAGAACTTCAATATTAGCGAATTCCTAGGTACATAATACCTGAGATATGTCATATACCTAATCCTGAAAACCAATAAAGACATTTGCGACTGCCTACACACATTCTTCTACATAACCAACATTAATATTCCTAAATATGACAATCTTATACCATCGCTGGACCCCAACATCAGAATCCACCTGTCAATTCCTCAGTATTCGCGAAGATAGCGACCCCGGAAGCCAACCAACGGTACCACGTCACGGACCAACCGTGCAGCATGCTAAACGCTTTCAAAAACCCGCGGGAATCTCGGGATTATCGAATTCCTGTACCCGGAATACCTCAGTCACCGTCCACCGTGCGAGTTCCCCGGATAAAGTTCCCCGAAGAGGCAGGTAGGCCTGGCCAGGTCGCGGTGTGGCGTCCCTAGCATGGTCTACGGACTTCTTTTATTGCGCCCGTTGGACTCGAAGTTCCGCAGTAATTTCGCAGCGCTGTCATTAACAGAGTCCATGGCCCGGTCGAGAGAAAATGAATGATAACCCGGGCCGGTCTGGCGCGCAGAACCATCGATGCTGTTCGGCCCTCCTGCGGAGGCCAACACGGTGGCAGGCTGCCAGGTCGTTAAAGAGATTCCCGCAACTTTAAAGGTGCCGTAAACCCGCGAATTTATCTCGTCCTTTCCTCCTACTTTCTCGACTTCATACCCAACGACCAGCCCCTACTCTCCGCGTACTCGACCAACAAAATTTCCACGAAAGCATCCCGAGAAGTCCTTTTTCTCTTCCTTCGACTCCCCCTCTTCTTGCTTCTCTGTTCCTCTGCAAGCCTCGCGAGGGATGGACGCAGGGACGGACGCAGAGGTCGACGAAGGGGCGGAGTCAGGTGCATTCCACGGATATCAGGATTTCGGTCGGTGGAACTGATTAAATGGAATATATCGTGTCCTGGTTCCGCGCCACGTACACGTACGCTGCAATCGCAGGAGATACGAAACCGCACGGCGACACTTTGTCGCGCGACCCGGACAGGATTTACGATCGCGGCCCTTTAGGCGTTTGAATTACTGTCTCGATTTTACGAAATCGAGAGAAGCGTCGAACGACCAGACGCCATGCCAACTTTCCTTCTCTAGCTGTGAGAGTGCATGCACGGATACGCGGACGCCGAAACGTCCCGAGATTTATCGCGCCGGAAGCGCGGAGATCCGAGAGTTTAGTGATGAACGATCGTGTGGGGTGATCACACGGGGTCCTAGTGGTTCGAGCTCGTGCGTTTCTAGGATTTCGGACAGTGTGCACGAAAATCTCGGAAGGTCCTGAGATTCTGTGCACTACCTTCCGCTGATAGGACATGTCTGGTATACGTTTAGGGTTCGCGATGAATATTTAACGATGCAAGCTTGGGAAAGTCTCGGATGTGCGACTGTGAAGGACCAAATCATCGTCGAGTTAGGCTTGACTGTTCGATATACATTTGCCAAACGTAACGTCAGTGGAGCTGAGTACTCTAGACTTTGTCTTAGGAGAGAGGTTGGCAGAGTCTAGGTCAGAGCTTTTGAAAATTTCTGTCAGAGATTCCTGAGATTTTTATCTGCAATTAGGATTAAGTAGGTCAGTTTGTTCAAGAAGTGTTGAGTATACATGTGAGAATAATAGTCTTGAGAGTGAATGTAAAGGAACACTTGGGTCTACCTAGCTGATGACGAGCAATGAACTGCAGCCTAGGGTTCAGAGAGAATGTTCAGAGTGTCATCTGGAGTGCACATGGAAGGACGAGTGACTGCGTGCAAGGATCGGATAAACAGAATATTTATGGACTGTATGGAACGCAAGAGAAGAGTGAAAGGTGTTTGAGTGTTTAGGGTACGTGATTGAGAAAGAAAGCATTAGTGTGAAAGAAGACGAAGAGCAAGGATTAAATAAGGGTACAAGGACTGTCCTAGGTACAGACAGTGAGAGTTCTATACGAGGTTTGAAAGACAGTCCTGTCACTGACAAAGAGTTAGAGTCGAGTTCTTTACGAAGTTTGAAGAAGAGTCGATGTGTGAGTGAGTTGCGTGTTCATGGACCAGTTGTTAGTCTAATCTTTTAGTTTGTACTTTACTCCTAAGTCTCTTTAGCTCGTAATAAATATATATTGGAATTAAACAATATCTGTTATTCCTTATATTCGTCAAAGTATCCTCTACATACATGTAGTATATACATTTGTATTCTGCCTAAATACCGATTTGTGTCGCCATTCTATGGTTGTTAGGACTAATTACTATTTATTACAAAACGGTAAGAACAGAAGAGCCACGTGTAATACAGATTAGATATATTTCAGAATAAATAGATTTTTTCATATTTAATAAAGTAATAGCGATTTCTAGAGAAAGAGATCATTGCAAGTGTTGACAGAGCTTTCGAAAATTTAGGGGGATTTTTGAGATTTTTGTATTGGTGACAGATTAAACTGATTTGTAAGATTTAATTACCTCTCTTTCTCCGTCTCTTTAATGTAATAATTTATTGTATACATAAATAATTCGATCGTTGAAATACCATCACCATGGATTATTTTGTAAATTGTTTTAAATTTCAACCCCCCTCGAAATTATCGTGGAAGCGTCGAGTTACCTGCTAAAATTCCATAGCGAGTTTTTCGAAATTGTGCATAATTTCAACTCGATCGAATTGCAGCAGACGCTACCAATAGCAGAGCGTCGACACACCGAATTATCATGGAAACCGCGTCGATTTACCCTCTAATCTCCCAAATCATACCGCACACGCGTAAAACCTCGTTAATCGAACGAAATTCCTTGCTGCTGAAGCGTCCGCGATGTTTGCACCGATACACGCCATATTTCATCCCCGCGCATCCTCTCCCCAATCCTGCGCATCCCCTATCGTCCCCAGGGAGCATCAGCGTTCCATTCAGAGGCTCGCCTAATTCGATTATGAATATTCGAGCGAACGTCGAAACTACCCTGTTTGAACTCGATGGAGCGGCCTTCGGAGGCGTTTCCGCGCGAGTGGTGTGCGGATCAGGCGGGACAATCGCGCGAAGACGTGGCCGCGAGCATCGTGGAAAGCTAGCAGAGAGACCTAGTCAGAGGCTTTTCCAACGGTCGAAAATCCAACGGGACCAGCCGTCGACCGAGCGACTTGGCCCAGGGTCAGGGTTAACGACGCTAACAAGCCGTGGCTGACTGACTTACGACTAATTCAGCCGTCCCTCGTCCACGAACAGTCGCCAGCAGCCTCGTCTGGGCAATAGGACGCGATGCGGGCCAGCAGCCATGGTCTCGTTAGGGTGCGGTCCAACGAAAGGCTGCAATTGTTTGTTATTGTTGTGACGTCACCTCGTTAAGAGCGGCCGCGCGTCTACTCTCGTTAGACGGTTATTTGTAACCCTCCGCGCGAGAGGGCCCGCGATTGGGAAACGCGGGAAACCG
>NW_016914275.1:116418-222792 GCF_001483705.2 Eufriesea mexicana | reverse complement strand
GGCATTCATCGAATTCGACATCCGCAAGCGGAAGCCGTCGGTGGGGCAAAACTAGAGACGATTCACTCGTGGTGAAGCACGCTTCCGTCGCGAGATGGTCCCTCCGCTGAGAACAGCCAGCCATATGTCGATACATCGCCCTACCAACCGCGAAGACACCCTCGTACCCCAATAAAATACGAGAAAACCCAAACGACAACGCGGTCTCTATCCTTGCTTGATAAGCAATCAAAATTCGACGAAATAAAAATCGAAGTAGATCCAGACGGTAATGGCCCGTGAAAATTTGAACAACCCGTAACCCACCCTCTCGAGTTCTCTCGAATTCTCTTTTCTCCACGCGGACTCGGGGTGTGCGATATTTACGGTGGACCGGGGTCCGCGGGCGATATCCGGGGCCTTATCTTTATTCACGAGCGCGATATAAATTGCGCAATAAATCGCGGGGTACGTCGCCGGAACGAACGTCTATCGCGAGCCTAATTGGTTTACGTATAGGGCCGGGTACCGGTGGCTGATACGCACGGAAAGCGGAAGGGAAGACCGTAGAGAGATGCGGCCGAGGTCGGGTGGAGAACGAGGAAACCCGAGACGACGTCGAGCAGAGAGAGTCTAGCTGAGGAGATATGATAGAGGGAGGGGGACTGTGTAAATTGCGATGGCTCGTTGGACGTGGCAGCAGCATCGGGAACCGTCGAGACGGAGCGGAACGGAGAACCAGCCGCCGCCATTTTGGTCTTCTTCTTTTTCCTTCGCCGGCTGCCTCCCTCGGGGAGCACGCCATTGAAAACGCGATTTCTTCCTTCCACCACCTCTCTCCTCTTTCTCCCATTATCCTCTTCCTCGGCTCATTCTTCGGTCGCGAGAATCGGAGCGTTCGCGTACGGGACTACCGGCGAGCGGACGTTCCGGCCCGAGCTCGTTCGCTCGTCGTAAATCTGCGTAATGAGGCGTGTCGAAAGGCGGCTTACTAGACGAACTATAATGCCACCGACCGACGATTGGTTCTGCCTCTTTCATGCTCGCCACATTCACCCAAGATTCTTTCAATATCCTTCCTTTCTCGCCGATAGGCTCGGCAGCCCTGTGCACAGCCCGGGCCCCGTGCCTCGTTATTTCTACAATTATCCCGGGGTTTTCATCGCGGACCGCGAGGAATTTTCATTAGCCTGCGGCCACGGGACCGCGATGCCTTCACCCCTCGGAAATTTTATTGCCGACCACGTTGCGGGGTTAATTTAACGATGCTATCGACGGTAGATGCCCACCCTCGAATCAGCCAGCGGACAGTATCGCGAGAAATAGTCGCGAGAGTTTCTCGTTACCGACGCGAAGCTACGAAGAAGAAGGAGAGAAAAAATCTTCGTCCATCTTATACTCCATCTATCCCAACTTGTGTACAAGTTCCCTCGACTCACCCCCGTTTCCGAGGCACGCGAAACTTCGATATTCGTCTAGCGGAGGGTGATTGCCAGCCCTGTCAGGGGTGAACGATCGATTCGCCGTCAGCGAATCCGGGAAGAAAGGGTTCGTTAATTCGTGGAAAAATGCTGCCACGAGACGGTGGATGGGGGGAGGGGGTCCGTGCCGGGGGTGTCGGGAGTGTCGGGGGTTTCGGGTGGGATAGGGTAGGAAAAATCTTGCTCTCAGCGCGGATGAATGGCGGGGATACCGCGGGCGTGAACGACGACGGTGGCACCGGTAGACATTATTAAATTACATTTAGAAGCGGGGTGCCGGAGGAGGAAAAGTGGCGGAGTAGGGACAAAGAGGGCCGCGCGCGCTCACGGCTGTATATATTAATTTGCTGCCGACAATACATATTCAAGTTGGAATTCATACGCTGTCAGAGGCAGCGCTCGGTCGACTGAATAGATAGACATTATGGATGTCATACGGAAGCAGGAGTGGCGCGAAGCGGGAGGGACGCGCGACGTATGGGAACGTACGTTTCGCGTACGGTTCACGCTCGTACGACTGTGCAGTCGCGACAGGGACGAATAAACACGGCGAAAGAAGAGGGAGGAGGACAGCTAAGAGCGGATGCAGAGGGAGAGAGAGGAGAGGGTGACTGCATTGCACGTTCCAGCGTGACGTGACATCCTATTCGAGAACACGCGCCGCATGTAACAAGCGGTTCCGAAACTTCTCCGGTAACCGTCGAACCAGGCTACCTGCGTTTTACATCCGCCGTTTGTTGCTCGGTCACGCGGAAATGTGCCGCGAAAAACGCTATCTCGTTGTCTTCGGCTTTTAATCCGCGCAAGGGGTCGTTACCGGGATGAATTGGCAGTGTTTTGCGACCGAACGGGGCTGAAAGGCACCTAGAGAAACGTTTTTCCGTGCAACGATTGTGTTTCTGCGTCTATGGAATTCGGGGTAGTGGTAGATACCGTGGGAACGAAAGTCTTTAGCCCGGGTGACGTGTCCGCGAGAATAGAGTGAGTCTAACCGTTTGAGGCCCAGAGGGTTTTGAAAAAACACTGTCGAAGAATCCTGTTGCGGCCCTAGGACCGCAATGTCCCAGACCAAGTGAAGGACTGTTTCATTTCCTTATTGACAGCGTCCCTTGACTTCTATACACTCATTGTCACCTAAGCCAGCACTTGGGTAAACCGTAACAAGGACCGATATATTACCCTTTAAGACGATAGGCATAGGACCTAAATTTGTTTAAACAACCATCACCACCGAGAGACGCTGAAGCTAGCACACCCCCCCAATATTATTCATCATATCCAACCAATCGGTTGACAGAGGAAGCTTATAAAACCACCGACAGAGTAGTCACGAGAAGATTCATCCTGAAAATTCCAAGACAACCATACTATCATCGTCGATACCTACCAACAACACAGCGCAGGAGACTGTCTACTATAGAACTCTCTGCAGTTCAGCCATAACCAGGCCTAACTCTATCAAGTCAGAGTAGGCCGCATCCCAGCAACATTACCGCAGCAACGTGAACGGGCCTTACAATCCCGTGAAACGCCCCGAGCGAGTTGTAGCGAGTTAAGCGAGTACGAGATGACTCACGCAGCGCGGTTGCGCTTCTACTATTTTAAATCGAGAAATCCTAAGAGGCACAATACCGCTTCGTTAATTTTATCTCGATGAATCCCAAGTGGCGCGATAGCGCTTCGATTTCGATAGTCGGTGACAAACCGTCAGCTGTCAAGAACGCTCGAAATGTGCTAGGTTTTCTCGACGTGAAATCTGAACAGCGCGATCGCGCTGTTCGGGACGCGATCGGCTAAAAATGTGCTTGAAAATTTGGGATACGTGGGATTAGGTTCTATGTCCTGTTTATGAAGCGCCTAGTGGAGAAAAAGAGAACGAGTTTGAAGAAAGAGAAAATATGTCCAGAAAGAGGGTAAGACATGTCATAGGTTCAGCTTTATACTGGGCATCATAGTCTTATCATTCACCGGATTTTCTATTTTCTTTTATCTATCTGATCTCCTCACACGAACGTGAGACTCGCAAGAAAATAATCCCTGATATATGTACATGGAACAGATTGGGGTTGGGAGGAGTTCTTGTTAGGATCGAGGAGTCAGTGAGCATGGTGACTGGGTTTTTGCTGGTCGTTGGCGCAATAGGGTTTGTTCATGATGCGATGACGAGTTGTAGAGATGAGCGACATCTGTCGAGACTCTATTGATAAATTTGTCGACTATTTCGGGATGAGCGACACGTGCTGAGGCTGATTCCTTCCCTTTGACAGGTGTCCTGGTTTGATCACGGAAGAAAAAGAGAGGGAATTTATTTTATTGACACTGAAGTTACCTCGACTAGGAAAATGGACAGACATGATGGATAAAATATATTAAATACGTAAAACTCACAGAAGAACGTTAATAAAGGGATTGACAAGTATTTCATGTGCAAAATGGAGAGTTAAAAATTGATTACCCTTTTCATTTATTAGAGACAGTAGAATACCATATCGAAGTTTGGTTACTTATTTTTGTAACACCCTGTATACGAGAGGAATTTATTTTATTGACACTGAAGTTACCTCGAGTAGGAAAATGGACAGACATGATGGATAAAATATATTAAATACGTAAAACTCACAGAAGAACGTTAATAAAGGGATTGACAAGTATTTCATGTGCAAAATGGAGAGTTAAAAATTGATTACCCTTTTCATTTATTAGAGACAGTAGAATACCATATCGAAGTTTGGTTACCTATTTTTGTAACGCTCTGTATACAAGCTACATGCTGTCAATCATACCATGGCACTTAACCGTGTTAACTATCGGTGATTCCACTTATTTGTGAAAAACATTCTAATCACATCAACCCTCTACCTCGCAAACGACCGAGAACCCCACGTCCCAACCCTTCATCCCCACCCAGCCCGATCCAACCAAACGTTGACTACGAAAACAACCCCCCGCGATCCAGCAGCGAAATCCGGACTAACGCGAAGACTAACACAGGTTCGAGCGGGAATTTCAATCCCGATTTGAATTAAGATAAGTCCAGCTGGTATTTTTTCCGCGGACGGAGCAACTTTCGCAGATGCTATCAAATAACAAGAAAAATCTAATTACGCCGGAAACCTGCGCGAGAAGATGCCTTCTCCGTGACGATTCGCGCGATCTAGCGTGTTCCTGCGTCTTCCTGGTCTTCCTCGATGCGGATGCAGCGTGGTGGAAGACGGGGAACCGCGATGGGCCCCGGGCCAACGCGCGCGAGCGTGCAGCAAAGCGTAAATCAGCGCGACGGAAAAGTTCGGGTCCGTTGCCACGGTTCGCCGGAGGTCATAACTTCGAGTCGCTCTGAGGACGATGACGACGATGAAAGGGTGAGAGAGGATGGGGCACGGGAGTCGAGGCACGAGCTCGACTCTTCCGCGCGGTTCCGGTCTTCCATTTACTCGGGCTCGCGCGAAGCGGACAACCGCGGCTCGTGCCGACAGAACTCGTTCCGTGAACGCCACCTGGCAGATTTACGACTGGGTCCCTCGCATCTTTCCTAGCATTCTTCGAGGAACACGCTCTCCACAGGTAGGCACCCCGACGATGAGTTAATTGATGGCGATGCTGGGTCTGTGGGTCTTGCTACGTTTCTTTAAGTATATCGACTGATCATTTGGCAAATTGATGAAAGAAATGAATGATGGACGGTCATTTTTAATTGTATGTATGTGTGTAGTGATGCTTGAGTCTTGAAGATCGAGTGATATACATTGCCATGACACGAAGATTGGTCTTGTCAATGTTGACGATGTTCTAGAGATCGAGGTGAGGTGATGAAAGAGGGTGTCATGTGATAGGATTTGAAGATCGGTAGAATGAGTAATTAGTTGTCAGTTCAGGGAAAAGGTAACTAACTAAAACGAACAAAGTGCACAGTAAACGTATTGCGTTTCTTTGATTTCCACGTTGGAAATCGAACAAGATATCAAAAGCTGAGGATGGATTGAGATTTTTGCTTCTAGAGTCTAAGAAAATTCAGGAAGTGGCTGGTATATGAAGACAAGAGCAACCTAACCTAATTTAACCTAATACGAATAGTATTAGCGAAGATCTCAACAGGGTTAACAGAAAATAAATTATAATTTGTTGGAATCAACGATGTAATACAGGCTTAAATCCTACGATTCATTCAGGACTTTGTTAGAATCAGTCAGTAAAATCCGTTTAGATATATCTAATATATACATATATACTATTTTTACCAATCGCTGATACTCTACACGTGAATGCACACTGTGCATTCTTAAACAAATCGTATCAAGAATATAAGACAAACTCTAGCCCCCCAAATTTAACTTAAATCCCAAACATCTGTCAACTATCTGCCAAATTATACACTTCAACCCCACGAAAATCCTCGGACCGCGATTTCTCAGGTCCCACCAACCCCCATCACAAAACTAGGAATCTTTGCAATGCCAAGCAGACTGTCAACGCGTTTCGTATATACTATTTTTACCAATCGCTGGTACTCTACACGTGAATGCACACTGTGCATTCTTAAACAAATCGTATCAAGAATATAAGACAAACTCTAGCCCCCCAAATTTAACTTAAATCCCAAACATCTGTCAACTATCTGCCAAATTATACACTTCAACCCCACGAAAATCCTCGGACCGCGATTTCTCAGGTCCCACCTACCCCCATCACAAAACTAGGAACCTTTGCAATGCCAAGCAGACTGTCAACGCGTTTCGTATGTACTATTTTTACCAATCGCTGATACTCTACACGTGAATGCACACTGTGCATTCTTAAACAAATCGTATCAAGAATATAAGACAAACTCTAGCCCCCAAAATTTAACTTAAATCCCAAACATCTGTCAACTATCTGCCAAATTATACATTTCACCCCCACGAAAATCCTTGGACCGCAATTTCTCAGGCCCCACCTACCCCCATCACAAAACTAGGAACCTTTGCAATGCCAAGCAGACTGTCAACGCGTTTCGTATGTACTATTTTTACCAATCGCTGGTACTCTAGACGTGAATGCACACTGTGCATTCTTAAACAAATCGTATCAAGAATATAAGACAAACTCTAGCCCCCAAAATTTAACTTAAATCCCAAACATCTGTCAACTATCTGCCAAATTATACATCCAACCCCCAGGAAAATACTCGTACTACGATTTCGCCGATCTCACATAACCTCATCGCAAAACCGCGAGTCTTGGCGACGCGGAGCGTAGTGTCTGTGCGTTTCGTGACGCGGTCATGACGCGGCCCGCTCACTTTCGGCCGGGCCATTTCTTTCGTGAAATTCGAGTAATGCCGTGGTGTATCAGGGACGATGGCACCGATTACATCGATCCCGGACGATTATTCCGCGAGGGGTACCGTGTAACCGTGGGCTTTCATCCTCGGCTCGCAGGCACGTTCATTGTCCCGGCTGGCTGAATCGCGGCGACCGGCCACGCACGTGCACGGCGGAGCCTTCGTGCCACTTTCAACGCGCTGATATAATGGCGGGCCAGGTAGAATTCTACACGGCGCGCGCGCACAATGGGACCCCCGGCCACGGCTCCGCGACGTCGGTCCCTCGCGGTAACAATGGGCGACGCTGCTGCCGCCTCTTGAAAAGGAAAGTTATGTTTTCTCGCGTCGACCCCGGATCATATTTCTGCGGATAATGGGCAGAAATCGGCGGAGATTTCGGTCACCTTTCTTGCTCTCCTCTCGCCTGGAAATTTCCGGTGCCGGCGGAGCGGCCACGTATGGAAGAGTAAATAATGGAACGCGAGGTTTTACGCTCAGCTAGTATTTTATCGTTTAATCTTGGCTCGCTACTGTTCACCTTATTCGGCTCGCCTAGGAATTCCTACATACCGGGTGTCCTGTTTTCTCTCATGGCCCGAATGTCTCTCTGGGGGATCGAAGTTGCGAGAAATAGGCTTTTACAACCATCTTTTTCAGGACACGGTCTAATAGCAGCACTGTACAGGGTGGAACAGGGTACCATCGTCTCGGCGGCCATTTTGGTTACCGCTACGGTAATGATGGTATTGCACGTTCGAGAAAAGAAGGCATAGCGTGTTTACATCCTCACAGAAGATTCTCCCTTGATCACAGTCACTGTTGGCCACTATTGGCAGAAAACCGTGAGCGATTTTTGACATCTTCGGCTAAGAACTGTCACTGTCAGTGATCATGATACTGTCAGTGGAGTTAATCAGCCATGAGAGTGTAAACACGCTGTACCTTCTTTTCAATGCACTGTACAAAGAAAGGAAGATAATCAATATCCAGAAATTAATTACATTGACAGTGACTAGAGCAATAACGTTGGATGGTGACACAATATTGCCCAGTACACGCGATAAATTAATCCCAAAGAAATGAAATCAACGCGAACAAGTAATTGTACTCTATCTGTGAACTCCGCTGCGTCGGCTACCAGTATCGAATGACTCTAATTACACTCTGACCTATATTTTTGGTAACTTTAATCCCCCCGGTGAGATGTACCAGCGTTTCCAGTTGAAACGGGCCATCCTGTATATACGTTTTACACTCGGTGAGGATCGGAGATTAATCTTCTGGCACAGATATCCGCCGGTTATCCCAGGTGTGTAACCGAAACTCCATCAGGTGTGCTATAATTCGATATTACGCAAGGAACCGGTCGAAGGCGAGTGTCTGAGGCAACCTTGGCGTGGAAGACTCACCGCGCGAGAAGAAATCGATCATAGCCGAGATCGTGGTCCCAAAAACGGGCAGAGAAACGGTCTCACGCGAAAGGGGAGTACGTCTCGTGCCTCTCTGGATGGTTTCCAGAGAAACGTGGACTCGTCGCGGAGCGCACGCATAATATTATCATAAATCTGGCGCGAGCGGAATCGTTATTTCTTCGTCGGGCAGACCCACTTTCGTACCGAGGTAAAATCGGTAGGAAACCCGCGAGGGAAAAGAAAGCAGGAGACCAAACTCGGTAACGAGTTAACGAACGTTGCCACGAAGTCGCGCACGCGACCCCTTTATTTATAGGAGTTACCTCTCCTTCCAGACCGCGTCGCCTGCTTTCCCATCTTCCCGCGGGCTCTCGGACCGGACACGCTCGCTCCATATTTTTTTCCACCCCCCGACCACCCTCCCTAAACCCCCTACCCCCAGCGTAATTTATTCCCCGTGAAAAAGTTCAACGATAAATTCAACTTTCAGCGTTTCAGCGTCGCCACCCCTAGCAGCCTGACATTGCCTCGTTAACGACTCGATTAGCTCACGTGCTCGTCCATTTCCCTCCGCCTTCGTTTTCCGTCCTCCTCCGACGCGAACGGTCGATGCATAATTCAAGCGTTATATGGGCCGCCGTGAGGCAAAGCGCGATCGATCCTAGAGCGCTTAGGCCGCTGCTCTAAGGCAAACTACTTCTAACACTTCGCGTTGCCCGTTAATGGCTGTTTGCGGCCCGTGCGCCAAGTATGCGCTCGACGCGCCGCGCCGAGACGAGCCGAGCCGAGCCGAGCCGAGTCGCGCGTACACCAGGAAAGGCAGTAATTAGCCAGACAACGTAAAAATCCAGCACGCGGTTACGAGCTGACTAATGGTCGCATAGCTCTTCTGCAGAGGAAATAATAAAAGATGTCAGCCGTCTGCTGCCGGTTTCTTCGTGCACGCGGCTCGGCTTTACGTCGTTTTAATTCATGCCGTCGATAGGAATTAATATTACGACGGTTTTAAACTCCGAACTGGACCGAAACGTGTACCGAGCCCACGGTCGTTATGGTTGCTGCGCTGAAAAACGTCGGTCGTTAACGAGATAGCCCCGTTTCCGACTCTGATTGCTCGTTAATTTCGGACTCTTTCGTAACGAGCGTTTAACAGGTTGCGCCAACGACCCACCGCATTCTTGTAAGTCTCCGATCGCAAAAACGAAGGCACAGGTAGCTAGACTTGTTAATAAAGGTTATCAAAGACTGTTACGCTTGAATCCCGCGTCGCGGCACTGTTCATCGGTCCCGCGCGCCGCGGTGGACGTCAAGATGGCGGCCGCCGCGCGCTGCAAAATGGTGGGTAAGACAGAGGTAAAAGGTGGCGGAACGAGTGGAGAAACGGGTTCTTTCGGAAACTCGAGCGCGACTCGGGGATTTTTATTGGCTACGCGTCGACGAAGAGCCCTCGTGTCTTCGACCCAGGTGAATCCACCTCGCCGTTTGCCGGTGCTCGTCCCGAGCAGGTTTTAGACTCGAGAGAGATAAAGACGGGGAGAGACTTGGCGATCGCAAACAGCGATGGCGGAGGAACGGAAGCGAGGGGGGCTGGGATCGACTTTGTTGCTCGAAGGTTTACACGGCCAATCTCGCTTTGATGTCCCTCCCGCGCCGCTGTTGCCTCCTCGCGAACCCTTCGAGCTACGACAACCCCTTACGACCTGCCACGCTCGCACACACGCACACGGCAGATTACGTTTGTCGTTCGGGACCGTGTGCAGCCTTCGCGAACGTATCGGCGTGTTTGCCCGTGTGTTCGTGTGCCACGCATATTTATACGCGGATAGAAGTGTGCTCGCGCGTGTTTGCTCCAGTCTACAGCCTCCGGTTTCCGGCCCGTGGACGCGTAGTCATGTGTAAACCTCTGTGCTCTCTGGCGAAGGGTGGCCGGTGGGGGTGATTCTTCGTGGCCGCCGCGGAACGCGCGAGGATGAAAGGAAAAATGTGGAACAACGATCCCTTCGTTGCCGTTCCCATCGGCTTCGAGGTTTCGTGGTAAGACGGAACGACCTCCGAGTCGATATTTCCGGAATACCGGTAAAGGAACGAAGCACTTGTCGGAATTCTAAATTTACGCCCCGGTTATCGCCGTCTCTTTCTCGTGCAGCTTTCCCGGAGGTCTCTCGTGGTAGACTGCCCTTAAACGCGTGTAAGAGTGCTGGAAATAGGAGGCAAAAGTTTCACAAAGTCCGTTCCAGATATGTAGAGACCGGGGCTCTATTAGGTGTACGAATATAAGTTGAACTTCGCCCGCAAAGGTGTCTTGTTTAATTTATCACGACCCAGAAGCTAGAGTCCGAGCAACCTATATGGTATCCGTGTCATAGTTGCACCCTTTGAGCTGCCGACGCGAGAGTGTAACTCGAGTTCTAGGCTCTATAGCCCCGTCGGTGAGAATAATCGTGATGATATGGGGTTAAGTGGTGACGAGACACACAGCGACATTGATCGAACGATATAAGAAGGTACGGTGATCTTCCTGGGGCTGGGAATCTTTAGACGGTTCTTGGATATCCAGTTCGATGTCAAAAATGTATGCGAGGTTGACATTTCTCGCAGTAAGGGGCTATGCAGTGTCAATAACGCTTTAGTCCACTGAATCGATTTAGAAATGACGGTACTACCTATTGTATCCTTCAATCTTTGACAGTTTATGGTATTAGCTATTCTATCCACCAAGCTGTGACAGTTTATGGTATTACTTATTGCATCCCTCAACCTTTGACAGTTTATGGTATTACTTAATGTATCCCTCAATCTTTAACAGTTTGTGGCATTACCTATTGCATCCCTCAACCTTTGACAGTTTGTAGCATTACCCATCGCATCTCCCAACCTTTGACAGTTTGTGGTATTGTCTATTACATCCCTCAGCCTTTGACAGTTTGCGGTATTATCTATTGCATCCCTCAACCTTTGGTATCAAGAATATAAGACAAACTCTAGCCCCCAAAATTGACAGTTTGTGGTATTGTCTATTACATCCCTCAGCCTTTGACAGTTTGCGGTATTATCTATTGCATCCCTCAACCTTTGACAGTTTGTGGCATTACCTATTCCATTCCTCAACCTTTGACAGTTTGTGGTACTATCTATTGAATTCTTAAACCTTTGACAGTTTGTGGTATTGCTTATTGTATCCCTCAACCTTTAACAGTTTGTGGCATTACCTATTGCATCCCTCAACCTTTGATAGTTTGTAGCCTTACCCATCGCATTTCTCAACCTTTGATAGCTTGTGGTATTGTCTATTACATCCCTCAACCTTTGACAGTTTGTGGTAATATCTATTACATTCCTCAACCTTTGACAGTTTGTGGCATTACCTATTCCATTCCTCAACCTTTGACAGTTTGTGGTATTACTTACTGTATCCCTCAACCTTTAACAGTTTGTGGCATTACCTATTGCATCCCTCAACCTTTGACAGTTTGCAGCCTTACCCATCGCATTTCTCAACCTTTGACAGCTTGTGGTATTGTCTATTACATCCCTCAACCTTTGACAGTTTGCAGCCTTACCCATCGCATTTCTCAACCTTTGATAGCTTGTGGTATTGTCTATTACATCCCTCAACCTTTGACAGTTTGTGGTAATATCTATTACATTCCTCAACCTTTGACAGTTTGTGGCATTACCTATTCCATTCCTCAACCTTTGACAGTTTATGGTATTACCTATTGCATCTCTTAACCTTTGACAATTTGTGGTACTATCTATTGAATTCTTAAACCTTTAACGGTTTGTGGTATTGTCTATTGCATTCCTCAACCTTTGACAGTTTATGGTATTACCTATTGCATCTCTTAACCTTTGACAATTTGTGGTACTATCTATTGAATTCTTAAACCTTTAACGGTTTGTGGCATTACCTATAGCATCCCTCAACCTTTAACAGTTTGTAGCCTTACCCATCGCATTTCTCAACCTTTGATAGCTTGTGGTATTGTCTAATACATCCCTCAACCTTTGACAGTTTGTGGCATTACCTATTCCATTCCTCAACCTTTGGCAGTTTATGGTATTACCTATTGCATCTCTTAACCTTTGACAATTTGTGGTACTATCTATTGAATTCTTAAACCTTTAACGGTTTGTGGCATTGTCTATTACATCCCTCAACCTTTGACAGTTTGTGGTATTACCTATTGCATCCCTCAACCTTTGACAATTTGTGGTACTATCTATTGAATTCTTAAACCTCTGACAGTTTGTGGTATTACTTATTGTATCCCTCAACCTTTAACAGTTTGTGGCATTACCTATTGCATCCCTCAACCATTGACAGTTTGTAGCCTTACCCATCGTATTTCTCAACCTTTGATAGCTTGTGGTATTGTCTATTACATCCCTCAACCTTTGGCAGTTTGTGGTATTATCTATTGCATCCCTCAACCTTTGACAGTTTGTGGCATTACCTATTCCATTCCTCAACCTTTGACAGTTTGTGGTATTGTCTATTACATCCCTCTATCTTTGACAGTTTGTAGCATTAATAGTTTCGTTTGAAGTACGAATTTACTCTGAAGAAACACTGAAAATTACAGACTAGGTTACCATATTGCTGACACGATTGGACTACCAGTAACCACATGGTCTCCAGCCCTGATCAACGATACTCGGACCCAGAAATCCCTGCCTGGGTTGATGGTAGGACTAACGACGTGCTTCCCTTGAAATAAGAAACACCTGTCCCCGACGCGGATATTCGAAAACGTTTATCCCTGGCGGACAATCGGATCCACTCTTTCAATCGTGGTCACCGGCCGGGTCCACAAATTTCGTTAGGGGCGCGACGCGCCGACGAGAGCCGCGACAGCCTGGATATAAAGGTAATTTGTCCGGGACGGCTTTTAGCTTGCCTGCCTCGTATGGAACACCTGCGACCTCCGTACGCGCCGATCTCTCCCTCCAGATATAAAGCGGACCGTTCCGTAATCTGTCCATCCCCGAACAACCCGCCATTTCTTTCCAGCCAGGTCCTTCCCAACGATCAAGCGTTACGCTAAAAATTAACCTACCCTGCGGACCAACTCTGCTCTTCGCGAGTCACACGATTGCGAAATTAAGAACGTTTCTTTCCTGTGGATAACTCTTGTGGGATGGTGTCACGTGTCTGGAACATCCTGGAGAATTTGCTGTTCTTCGCGGTTTTGTTCCCTAAATCGTAACAGTAAATTAGTATGAACCCTCTGAGTGCCCCCAGTTGAAGATATCCCTAAGTGAAAAATATTAAGTAATAAGGAGAATTATTATAAAAATAAAAATTTCGAAAATTTCTAGCGAGAGTGTACTAGAGGAATTAAATTAGCCAGACTACAAGTTCCATTTTAGTTGTTCGTAATAAAAAGGAAATAATTTTCAGGACGTCGACGTGGCAAGGAATTTCACCCTGAAATAAGTTCATTGAATTTTACGAGAGGCTCTGGGAACGAGGTGGAAGGAACGATTCGTAATCTCGGAACTATCCCCGTCAGCCAATCCGCGCTCATGCGCCACCGTTAAGCCGAATTTACACGAAGAGGGTCACCGAGTCGCCGGGGTAGAGCTGAAATTTACGCGTGGACCGATGGCGGACCGGTTCCGACCGCATCTCGGGTAAAAGGGGAACGCCGATGGTTTCACGCCGTTGCAATTTCTTCGCGCAGCGCGAAAAACAAGAGGACAGTACCGTGCATACGTGCAACGTGTCACTGGAACCCCGTGGAATCTCCCGTTCACTTGTTGCGCCTTACGAGAGTACGAGGAAGTCGTTTCATAAAGCGACGACGTTCTTGGAACGCGAATTAATTATCTGCGTCAAATCGTATCGTTCTTGGTTGCGTTCGTTTATACCGTTTCAAATTTCCCGCGCGGCCACCGCGTTACCCGGCCGCCATCTTGTTACCCGCTTCACCGAGGATCGCGTTTGGGATACTTGCAGTGCGAGGAAATTACTTTTGTTTATTTTATTCTGTAATAAAATATTTGTAATATTTAATATTATTATAATAGAATTATTATTTTATAACAAAACGGGTTTATTTTGTTTAGTAATTTTAATGGACGCCATTTGCCCATTTGCGTCACGTGACCGCTGAAGCACGGTGAGGTTAGGACGCTGGAATTCGAATCTTCGAGCAAAGACGATACGATGGAAGTATTTTTGTCATTAATTCTTCGAAATGTAAAGATTTTTACACCTAAATTATGGGTTGCTGGAGTGTAATATTTTGTATACCGCAAGTGTAACAACCGTCCATTGATTTACGCGGCAATTCATTTGCGCGATAAATGATTCATCGATTTACGTGGACTCTTTATACGTGGCTTCAATTTACGCGGTTCTATTGATTTCTTTCCCATTGTTTCCTTCAGTAGTTCGAGTCAGCGATGTACCAGGAACCGATATTTATGAACGTACAATTACGCCCGGTACATTTGCAAGTTGAATGCAGCGCCATGCTCGGTACTCGAGATCTTTTCTTTAAGAATTCTTACCACTTCATACCGCTGTTTGAATACCAAAGAAAATATCGCGAAAGTCAGCAACGCGATTGTTCACCGAAGATAAATTAATTCCAACATCCCAGTAATGACGTCACTCGCGAGTCTAACGCCAGCTAGCATCTCTACATCATCCATGTTAAATTAACAATGAATCGTACTAATTTGAATATCCACATTCATCAAGCGGCTAGAGGAAAAGTTCTAAAAAACAGCCTGACAGCTAACGGCAGTTACATTCATTCGGCATGATTGATTATCCGCAACGCAAACACGATGATAATCGTGTTCTATTCGGAGCTAGAGAGAGAGAGAGAGTCAGTTTACACCGTAGACCCGAGCAAAATGATTAGCACTCGATTCGCCGATGATGACGATGATTAAAAGGTGGAAGCGGAACGGGGTGGTCTCTAAACGCGATGGAGCGATGTACGTGGCGCAAATAATCGCGTGGAGGCACTAATTACCAGGCTGTTTGCTCTTGCTTGCCATGGAATTTTTATCCACGGTTCCGGCGCGAGCGCGGCAACCGAGTGTTTGCTTACAAGAACCGTTCCACATCCGACCGAGTTACGAGAACCTGTCGGCCCGGCCTCAAAGCGTTTCAGCGACTAGGTCGCACTCGCCAGATACAGCAACTGCGAGCGGCCAATGATTTATACCCGTCCGCGGAGCTTTCGTCGCGAATCGAAAGTTCCCGTCTAATGACTGCCATTCCGAGACGCGATCTCGTTACTTTCATTACCGTTCCGCGATGCCGCCATATATGTACCATGGTACAGGCACACGAGTCGCTGCGATGCATCTCTCTGGCCCATAAACTTTTTCACGCGCGAATCTAGCGCGCTGTGCGCCAGCTATCTAGCTCCAGCGGGCCCTCTATCTAACTCCAGGGCGCCACCTATGTAGGTCCAGTGCGCGCGCTAACTAGTTCCAGCATGCCCCCTATCTAGCACCAGTGCGCGTTCTAACTAACTCCAGTGCGCCCTCTATCTAACTCCAGTTCACGCCCTCTATATAGTCCCAGTGCGCGCCCTAACTAACTCCAGCGCGCCCTCTGTCTAGCTTTAGCGCGGTGCCTATCTAGCTCCAGCACACCCCCTATCTAGCACCAGTGCGCGTTCTAATTAGCTCCAGAGCGCCCTCTATCTAGCTCCAGTGCGCGCCCTAACTAGTTTTAGCATGCTACCTATCTAGCACCAGTGCGCGTTCTAACTAACTCCAGTGCACGCCCTCTATATAGTCCCAGTGCGCGCCCTAACTAACTCCAGCGCGCCCTCTGTCTAGCTTTAGCGCGGTGCCTATCTAGCTCCAGCACACCCCCTATCTAGCACCAGTGCGCGTTCTAATTAGCTCCAGTGCGCCCTCTATCTAGCTCCAGTGCGCGCCCTAACTAGTTTTAGCATGCCCCCTATCTAGCACTAGTGCGCCTTCTAACTAACTCCAGTGCACGCCCTCTATATAGTCCCAGTGCGCGCCCTAACTAACTCCAGCGCGCCCTCTGTCTAGCTTTAGCGCGGTGCCTATCTAGCTCCAGCACACCCCCTATCTAGCACCAGTGCGCGTTCTAATTAGCTCCAGAGCGCCCTCTATCTAGCTCCAGTGCGCGTCCTAACTAGTTTTAGCATACCCCCTATTTAGCACCAGTGCGCACCCTAACTAACTCCAGCGCGCCCTCTATCTAACTCCAGTGCACGGACTCTATATAGTCCCAGTGCACGCTCTCTATATAATCCCAGTGCGCGGCCTAACTAACTCCAGCACGCCCTCTATCTAGCTTCAGCGCGCCCCCTATCTCGCTGCAGCGCGCTCCTCGACAGCCGTGACCGTAAATCTGTGCATCTTGTGAACTTTCCTACGCCTTTGCATCCACGTGAACCCGAAGATCAACGGTTCGATCTTGGAATTCGCAGAGAGACGCGAGAAATAACAGAGCTCATGCTCGTAGTGTGCATCATGCTCAAACGGGTGCACCTAATTCAAACTGCTGAGGCTGAGAACGATTTGTCATCGGGTTCAACGCTTGGACGCCTATCCGGGTTGTTGGTGTCTTCAACGCGTTTCGAGATCGGACAAGCAGGAGGAAGAAAAGGCAGAGGAACGAAATGACGTATGGCCTAACTTCGTTTGAAGTGAAGTCCCGCGACGGGCCTAGGCGAGACCTTCCCTTTGACCGTGGTCCAAACGCCAGGGAGCAAATAAAGATCGCGTAGCTTCTCGCCACGGCCGTGTTTGATGTACTTTTAATATCGGCGTAATGCTCGTGTCGCGTTAAACGTTAGCCAGGAGAGCGAAGTCGCGTCGCGGAGTTCCGGCGCGCTGGCTGCCAAGCTGACAGACATCAAAGCGACCTGGGGAGCGAGATGCGCCGCGAGATCGTAAGTCGGTCGACGGGAAGTTAAATTCATTACCGGATGATTTCATTGGCCGAGGAAATGAGACGTCTGTCGACAGGCGGCACGAAAATGGTAGCGAGATGTAACCGCCTAATTACGAGCGTTCGTAAATCGGTGCCGATAACCACCAACGGATACTGACGACGAAATCTCGCGACAAATACCGGGTGGGCAGCAACTGTGCATCAGTCAAACTGAAATTTGACAATCTGGAAAAATATCGTACGATGTCTTTTACGGGCTATACAGGGTGATCACTGAAAAACTAAATGGCATAAAAGAAAAATAATTTTTGTTTTAACAAATACGAGTTTTTTTCAATTTTTTACTATTTTATATAGAAATATGATTAATTTCTAATCACTTCAATATTAAGTGCAAGGAACAAAAGACCATTTTCCTGCTTATTGAAAATTAACATGTTATGACTTTTGCAATCTTCAGGGTTTCAGTAACCAGCCTGTATTATGACAGCTATTGAAACTATAGTCTTCGGAGTTGTTTACAATTTAGTACCTAATTGTAAATTAGTAAATTCTTTATAGAAATTTCAGTAGATTGATTGGAAATATCCAAAAAGAACACATATTTGAAACACATCCTTGACAGTCTAACTAATGCCATACTTAATGCCATTCTTAGCATAATTTATATTATATACAATAAGAATACACGTATTCGGCTGTTCAATGAAGATTGCAGACTCGAAGTTTAAAAAGGGAATTCTAGGAAATTGATAAAAAGTTAGGAAATTAAAAGCTATCAAATAATCTTAAATTATACATCACAGACTATATCACTTTGAGAAGGGCAATTCAAAGCATACACTATAAATAAATTTACTCAAGGAATTTTAAGTTACAGTAGCATTTCCTACTGCGTCGAATATTAATTTTAACACCAACCCCTAGAAATTTAATTAACGCTTTAATTACAAAAAGAAACCGCGAATTGAAGCATTTAATTCTAACTACCCTATATACATTCACGTCATTCGCAATGAAGTTAGAAGAGCTCCTAGAATTCATACAAATCTATAATTTTGCTCACACGACGAGTACACTTCATTTCCATTTGGCATGAAAATTTCACAACGAGCTGGACTAGACATTACACAGCAGAGGGTTAATTTAAACACCCCTAATGTGGCCACGGAAACTGCTGAAGTATCATTTTTAAGGGAACGACAGTGGCCTGGCAGCGTGAAAGGTGCTATTAGTATTTCTGTTTCACAAGGAATAGGTGGGTGAGATTCGATTAAAGGGCGGAAGCTTAAATAACTGCCGATGCTAATGGCGGCGGCGGGCACCGGTGTAATTTAACGTAGGCGCACTATTTGATGAGCAATTAATGATGCAGGATATTAGTAATATTCTATCCTACGCGCACGCGTTACCAAAGCCATCGTTTAATCTACTTGGTTAATTACGAAACTTCATTATCTACACGCGCGGAACACCGCTATCGTGGCCAGTTGTGTTCGCGTTGTGTTCACGTGCGATTGCCTGCATATGCATAACCGGCTGTGTTAATTCGCCTGTATTTATTATTCCCCGCTTTCGCCATTTTTCCCCCCTTATTGCGTCCATTTCTTTCTTCTCCGTCTCATTCTTTTCTTCCCTTCATCGGTATTTCTGGTCATGAAGGCAGCACAAGGTCCCTAGATTAATCCCTTCGCGGGTATTCGCGCGTTCCTTGAAGAGATTCGAGAGGATCGTAACCTCTCCGTAATAAGATTTCCTTCGTTCCCATAAAAATTGTTAGAGGTACACCTTACGGGCTCGTTTCGATGCTAGTTTGCCCGTGTCCCGCGGAATACAGTCGCGAATCTCGTAAATCTCGATGAACGCCGTATAAACTCGAACGAAGATAAAGGTTAAACGGCCAGGGACCAAGGGAAGAAATGGTACTAATAAAACACCCCGCCAAGTATTCTTTATCCGTGTTTACCCACGTCCAAGGACTCCGAGATTCGAAGATTCGCAATCCTCGTCATGGATTCAACCCTTTTGTTGAAATCGGGGATTAATATGGGAAGAGAGGTTCAAGATTTTCTCGTAATTTTACTGATTTATATACACGGTATGGCAGTAGGTGATAAAAATGTAGGAAATTTATATGGTCAATAAAAATGGACGAAAGCACCCCTAAATTATTAGATATATCGATGAAATTAATCATTGTGTATTAAATAAAATATATTTCTTTGTGACAAAAGTGGGATGAATAAAATATTTCAAAATCCATTTTTATTTTCTAAACCAAGGATACATACTTGGACGTGGCCAATAAAAACGAACGAAATCATCCCTAACTTATTAAATATATTATTTAAATTAATTATTGTGGATCGTCTGAAATATATTTCTTCGTGATAAAAGATTAATGAAATATCTTAAAATTCTTTTCTACTTTCCAACCCAAGACCACGTCTTTCGACGTGGCCAATAAAAAGGAACGAAACTACCCCTAAATTATTAGATATACCAATTAAATTAATCACAGTGTATTATCTAAAACATATTCCTTTGTGACAAAAGTGGAATCAATTAAATGTCTCACAATCCTTTTGTATTTTATAATCCAAGGCTACTTCGTTTGACACGGTCAATAAAAACGAAAGAAACCATCCCTAAATTATTAGATATACCAATTAAATTAATCACTTTATATTATCTAAAACATATTTCTTTGTGACAAAAGTGGGATGAATAAAATATTTCAAAATCCATTTTTATTTTCTAATCCAAGGATACATACTTGGACGTGGCCAATAAAAACGAACGAAATCATCCCTAACTTATTAAATATATTATTTAAATTAATTATTGTGGATCGTCTGAAATATATTTCTTCGTGATAAAAGATTAATGAAATATCCTAAAATTCTTTTCTACTTTCCAACCCAAGACCACGTCTTTCGACGTGGCCAATAAAAAGGAACGAAACTACCCCTAAATTATTAGATATACCAATTAAATTAATCACAGTGTATTATCTAAAACATATTCCTTTGTGACAAAAGTGGAATCAATTAAATGTCTCACAATCCTTTTGTATTTTATAATCCAAGGCTACTTCCTTCGACACGGTCAATAAAAACGAACGAAACCACCCCTAGCTCACTAAATACATCAATTAAATTAATTATTGCGAATCGCCTGAAATATATTTCTTCGTGATAAGAGGAAAAATCAATCAAATATCTCAAAATCCTGTCCTATTTTCCAACTCAAGGCTATATACCTTGATGTGGCTAATAAAAACCTACGAAACGACCCCAAATATATTAAGTATACCAATTAAATTAATCACTGTATATTATCTAAAACATATTTTTTATGACAAAAGTGGGATAAATCAAATGTCTCAAAATCCTTTTCTACTTTCCAACTGAGGACTGCATCCTTCGACACAGTCAATAAAATCGAACAAAACCACCCCTAACTCATTACACACATATCAATTAAATTAATCACTGTGTATCATCTGAAATATATTTCTTCCCGATAAGAGGAGGATCAATAAAGCGTTCCAAAATCTTCACGCATTCCTCAACCCTAAATTCTTCGCTACTCCCAATAAATACGAACAAAACCACCCCTGACTCCAGCACCAAGGAATTCCAACCAGTGTCCGCGAATTAATTCAGTTTGTCTATCAGCCCGGAGGTGTGAGAGCATCGTGAGACGGTGAAATCCCTGGTCCTCGTAAACAACTTTACGATGACGCGTTTCGTGTCTCAGGTAATTTCGATGCTCGTTCCGCGCCGCGCTTGACCGCGGTCCGATGCAATAGCAGCGCGAGTCGGCTCGTAAAGCGACGCGTGAAACGCGTGAAACGCGCGAAAACGTCGCCGGTTTGCTCTCGATACTGGCCGACATTTACGCGCAATTATTCAATTTAATTAACCGTCGACACGCGTCGCGGGGGTGGCCGAGATGATCCCCGCGGCAGGCCGGTTTTACGGCGTAACTTCGCCGAACGCGCGACTCATCGTCGCGTGGTTTATCGCGTTGCCGTGATACGGAATTTCCGCTCGCCTCTTGCCGCCGATTATCATCGCGGGTACACCCGCGCGGATTTATCGGCCGCTTCGCCTCTTTTCCTTCCTCTTGCTACCGACCGCGAGAAGGGGTAGCGGTTGGTTAACAACGGGCGTCGAGCGTGTAATTACGTAATTGGATGATCAATCACGGCGAGCTTCTAATTTTTCACGAGGGCCCTAGCGCCGCGAAAATATTAATTGCGGGGAATTCTTGATGCGTTGCTGCTCGTCGAGCGTAACTCGGCGAAGGGGCGAGGGTGCAAGGGATGGTCGTGAAGTAGCACCTCTGTTGGGGGATTATTTAGTAAACAAGAGAGGAATGATGAGTCTGGTAAGTTGGCCGAGTTTAACAGTTAATCTACATTTATAGATGGAAAAGTGAAAGAAGGAAATGGAGATACTGGGAAACTTATAATACTTATGTCGAAAGGAAAATCGAAAAATCAAGAGACGAAAACAATATTCAAATTTTTAATTAAATATTTAAAAGCGATTATTTATAGCCTGCGGTAGATTTAGTGTAAATTAGCCAGGTCATGGGAATTTTTGGTGATTGTTGGCAGACATCTGAAGTCTAGTGATGGTGAACGAATTTAACAGTTAATCTACATTTATAAATGGAAATGTAGAAGAAGGAAATGGAGATATTGGGAAACTTATAATACTTATGTCAAAATCAAAATCGAAGAGTCAAGAGACAAATGCGATATTTAAATTTTGAATTAAACACAGGGTGTCCCCAAAAAATGTATACATACTTCGATACCTTATTCTTTCTAATTTATATTAATTTATTGTAATATAAATATGATTTATTTACAATCACGTAAAGTGTGTATACATTTTTTGAGACACCCTGTATTTAAAAGCGGTTACTTATAGACTGTGGTAGATTTAGTGTCAATTAGTTAGGTCATGAGAACGATTAACATATTCAAAATCTTTTCAGGGTAAGAAGAATAAATTCTGTTGACGTAAAATAAAGCTCAAGGTTTCCATAATATAATTTTTATCAATTATCGTCCCTTCGTGTCACAAGAAAAATAATCTCATTCGCGTAAGGTTAACTCTGATAAAAGAAAAATTGTGGTATTTCACTAAAATTGAGGAATTATGGAACGTCACGAATGTTCGATATTACTAGACGTTGAAATTATTTATGTAAACAATTCCTTGTCACGTACTATGTGGATACCGTGCTGTTTACATCTCACTTCACTTGTAACCTTCGACCACGTCGTTCTTATCCCTAGACGAATCGTAAACTTCGATTACCTGTTAGATAACCATCATTCTTATCACGGTATGACTATTTATCATCTCAACTAACCGAATAAAAATTCTTTGCACTCAAAGATAAACTGATCAACTATAACTGATAAACTATCAGGTCTCACGTTTATCCCAACGACAGCAATATAAAAACCAGCCTCAACGATATAAAATAAAAAGAGTATCGACATGATTCATCTACCACTCTGGAATGTATCAGCAGAAATGTAAACAGCCTAACGGGACTTGGTTAGGGGTATAGAAGCGAGCGTAACGAAATAAAAAGCGAAATTAGAAGGTAGGAATAGCGTTTGATGGGTGTTGATTAGGTATTAAAGGGAACAGAGTATCAAACCGAAGGTGGCACATAAGTGTAAACACGAGGAGGATAATATTCACAAAGAAAAGGGCGAAAATTGCGAAAATTAAATAGGGTTTTTAGAGGTTAGGTGAGTGCAAAATAGATAAGGACAATATGGCGGATAGTTCGGTAAGAAATCGGTAAATTATCTAAAGAACCGATTGAAATGAGCAGGGTAAAGAAGGGTAGGCCTGCAAAGACGGATTCCATTGTGAAAGGTCATGTGCAATGAATCAAAAATAGAAAACAAAGAACCTGAGAATAGGGGTAAAGATACAGAAAATGTGCTCGAAGATGAAATAGGAGAAAGCAACGAAGACATTTATGAAATGCTAACAGAGATTACGAAGGAAGTAAAGGACACGAAAGAAGAAATGAGGAAAACGAGAGAGGAAACAAGGCAGGAGCTAAAGTTAATCGAAGTAAAGATAGAAATAACATAAACAGCCTAACAGTAGATTTCGAGATCAACAAAGATGGCGTCATCTGCCAACCTATCATTGCTCACACACAACACACGATCATCAGCAACCATTACCTTCGATTTCTAGATGGAAAAATTCGCATCTTTAGGACAGGTGATTACTCGAGGAAGAATCGGGCGAGCCAAAAGAGGATTAGCCGTATCCCCGGGCGAGAACAGGTCGTTGATATCGAGAAATCGGCGATTCGTCGGGCCGTAACTCGACGAGGGCGATGGAAAATGAAGTCGCGTATTAAAATCGGCATAAAACGTTATTATCCGGCGACGTAATTCCGCGGTACCGATAGTAAGCTCCCGTGAGCCTGGCGTTGCTGTCGGCGTGGAAAGCAACCCCCCTCCGGCAGGGGTGCGGCTGGATTCCGTTCAACTTCCAGATAATGCACTCGCCTCCATCTTCGCCGCTGTTTCCCTCTCTTATTCCCCGGAAAGCAGAGCTCTCTCGCCTGGTGGCAGCCGCCCGAAGGGAAGAATTCGATATCAAATTCTTTTAAGAACATCCAGCGTCTCGGCGGCTGGGGAACGGGGCGAGGGGGGAAGAAGGAATACTGGCGGTTGCGAGGGTCCCAGGCAAGATATTGCCGCATTCCTATGGTACATAATGAGCTGTGAAATTTGGAGAAGGTCATCTAGCGTGGAATTCCTCCCGCAGGAGCTTCGATTGTCCCGACCCGTTAGACTTAGTCTCTTCATAGCCTCTTCGTGAGCAGGGAATCAGTTGCTCCTTCCGATTATGGCAGCCCTATCCGCGGAACCTTTTCTACCAAGGAGAAAGAGAGAGGAAGAGGGACGAAAAGACAGGTGTTCCGTCCCTGAAAGCATGTGCATAGGTCTAAGTCTTACTTTAATTTTCGATAATTCTAAAGTCTTCGTGATTTTGTATTACGACTGATACGTCGAAGGTTAGACGTGCCTTAGGGATGAAAAGACAGGTGTTCCATCCCTGAAAGCATGTGCATAGGTCTAAGTCTTACTTTAATTTTCGATAATTCTGAAGTCTTCGTGATTTTGTATTACGACTGATACGTCGAAGGTTAGACGTACCTTACCACCCTATCAGCGGATTAAATCATATATCTAAATGTGAGAGTTCAGAAAATTTACAAGTACCAGACAGATTGGACCCATCAAAGCGACGCCATTATAGCATTGCAAGTTTCCCACCCCGTGTATAGGTAGCTCAGCTTAGAAAGTCACTGAGGGTTCGAAGGCCCGATGAGTCAGGCCCTTAGCACGACCATATTTGGTCATATTGGGGGAGGCTTTTGGAAAACGCGTATATGTTGGGGAAGGTATAAAAGAAGGTAAATGGTGGTTAGTAGACAGTACTTTGGAGACAGTTCTTAGTACACAGTTATTGGATGACAGTTCGTTGGATGCAGTTCGTTGTACGTAATCTTTGATGCAGTTCTTAGTAGACAGTCTTAGTTGTGAGCAGTTAGATATTGCCGCATTCTTATAATAAGGCTGTTGCAGGCTGAGTCGTCGTTGCGTTGTTAAGTTGAGTGGGTTCTTATATTGGGAATCGATAGAGATTCGCGTAAAGAGACAATTCGCGTGTTTAATCGTCACTCACACACTTTGGCCTACAACCACGAGTGAGACTCGTGGTAAGGAACTTGTGCCATAAGCGAAAACCACGAGTCAGACTCGTGATAAGGGATTTGCGCCGTTAACAATACACAGAACTCGAAGTCATGGTACTTTGCTGCGCCGAAATATACGTGTCATAAGAAGTATACATTTTGCACAAGTTAATTATATTTATTTATTAATAATAATAAATTGATAGTAACACATTGTTAATTTATTATTATTAATAAATAAATAGATATATATACCACCACCAATCCCATCTCTATACTGTTACGATACTTATCCCGACAAACCGAGCATGCATCTTGGCAATTGTTATACGAAATATCATGCAGAGCAAAATTGCAAAAATTAATGTTTAAGAAATTATTTTCGCAAAGGTGTAACGATACATAAAATGTTAAAATATAAAAGTCTTATACATTAATTTGTACGTACAATCATTTTGAAGTTAAAGGTAAAAGATTCCTCAAAAATGCTACAAAACATCTCGAGTCGCTGGTTCGTCGGCGCGAAAAAGGGCCTCGAGTGCAAAGGGTTAATTTGGCGAACGTGAAATCGAAGAGACTCGATACATAGGGTGCTACAACAGGAATATATGGATTTTTACGAGATGAACGTCAATCTAATACGTCTTGGAGGACGTATCGATGCTCCTCGGGGGTAGGTATTCGATATCCGAGGGATGACCCCTCGCGCGTTCAATCCGCGCCGGCTGTAAACAAACGAATTGCCAGTCCCGGTTTTACGGCCCAGTTATAAACAGTTCGATATCGAGGCAATGAAACGGAAACACACTTGATCGTATCCACCATCGCGGGGCTCTGTGGGACTCTGTTTGGTCGCGAACGACCTTGAACCGGGTTCGAGGAGAAATTAATCGAAGCCGCGGCGGCCGATCGTAAATCATACGCGTTTTATTCGACCCTTCCGCGGTCGGCCGCGATCTAACACCTGGCACGTAAAGAGCTTCCCAGCTGGCTGGGCCGTAAACCGTCTTCCGGAACACAAACCGCCACCGCCGGGATACCTACTATCCCGGAACGCTGGCTGAAAATACCGTAAACCACTCCTCTCTGTTCCGGCGAAGCATCTTTAAGACCCCGTGAAGCCTTCCTCCCCGTGGCCCCGTCGGGATTCGCCGGGCATCCGTGAGCTGGCTGGAAAGTTTTCCACCGGCACGCGGCCGGAATACGAACTAGAGATCGCGTTTTAATTAAGCGGGCTCGACGCGCCGCCTTTTTACAGCGAGATGAATTTGTACTACTCGGAAAATGGGATGAAACGATTACCATCCAGGTGAGACGGCGGTTCCGCTCACGGCTGTGCATCGCGATGGATGCTGCCGGTGTTCCCGCTAGGAGCTAGGAGCTGTCTTCGAGATGAGAATTTCGGTGCTCGCGGGTCTTACCTGGAACAGAAAAGAGGAGCGCGGATTAATTAAGAGTCTTCCGGATTTCAGAGTTTACGGTAAACGTTACCTGACGGGGGTGTATCTGGTATTAAGCCTGGAAATCCTAAGCCAAACCTGAGCTTTTAGTCGTCTCGCCAAGTTCTAATCAGAGCTTCCTCGAGAGCATATAATCTTTCCCGAGTTTAGGGAAGCTTGATCGTGTTAATATGTCGATATATCAACGAAGGAAATAAAGAATTTAACGTGCAATTGTAAGGTGAGGAGAAGAGGGGGCAGCGAACCATCTTACGTACTGTTCCGTTCATAGTTAGCCATAGTTAACCGTCATGGGTCCTACGGACTGCCGAGGCCTGAACGGAAAGTCTAGGGCTCCAGCGTGGAACCAGCGTGGCGTTTAACCGTTTGAGTGCCACGGGTCATTATTGTTTCCCAATCGATATTTGCCAAGCGGCGCGATAGCGCTTCTCATATTCCGCGTTCACCAACCGAGCGCGCTGATTGTCAGCTTCGCAGCTCAGAGCGCTGGCACTTTTGGACACAAAATAGAAGAAGCGCGATCGCGCCGCTTGGCACTCAAACGGTTAACGTGTTAAATCAGTCTCTTACTCGATGGCCGATTGTACTTTGGATGCACGGACCATGGAGAGCATCGGTTGGATCTCATATCCAAGCTAGGCCTGCAGTGGCCCAAGAGTAATACGCCAATATCGGGTTCCTCCCCGGGTGTACTCCTTAAGCCAACACAGGGTCAAGCGAGGGTCAACTTGGACCATGCGCGTTTAATTGGTAAGAAATATATAAATTCGTATCCAACACCTGCCGATATATCCTTAGCGGAGTCGGAACGGCAAAGCAGCGCGCATTGCGCATATATATAAGCTTAAGAAACAATACTTGTACTTTGGATGCAATATTCTTTCTACTGTACCGTTGTCATTTCGACTGTACCATTGGATATAATATTCTTTCGTTCCTACCACACGCCGCTCTCGTCTCTCGCGTTAAACTCTCTCGTCCGCTCTTCGAGCTGCCCTTTCAACAGTGGGCCTTCTTTGTCAATCCGTCGCGAAGATCAAACAGACCGCCACTTCGTATTGAGATTGACTTGATCTTCGTTGACTATTCCCTTTAATACCTAATTAACACCCACCAAATACTACTCCTACCTTCTAATTTCGCTTTTTATTTCACACCACTCTCACTCGTGTTGCCTTAATTTAAAAATTATTTTTGGATTCTCGAGTAACCATTCCGCTATCAACTGGTCATACTTCGATTCTTGGATAAAGTATGCCAGTTATGGCGTATTTACAGTGGCACGGGAAATTCGTGTCACCGTGGAATAAGAGTGATCAGAGGACAGTTTTAGTTGTAGATGATTAATTGTTGCAAACTGCGTTGTCATTGAGTCTTGAAGTTGAATACTGTATTAAGTTAAGAATCTAGATTCTAAGATCTAGATTCTTGTAAAGAGATAATTAATATATTTAATCGTCACATAGTTATAATTTATTAATAAATTACCACCTCTGTCAATCCCTACAGCATCGATATATCAGGGTAAGAAATAAAGGATTTAATACGTTGACTGCCACGCGTATTTTACGTGCTTTGTCCATGGCGCCAACGTGAACATTTTATTATGCAATGCATATTATGTTGAAATATTATTTACAACAGATAAGGTGAGTTGTATAATCGCGTTTAATGTATTTTTCGTGGCGGGGGTCACCGGTGACCCCCGCGGCGCTGTAGACCATTTTTGCCATTATCAATTGTTTGAAAAGCAACTCGAAAAAAATTTCAATTCCCGATCTTAGGATGAAATTAGCGATGTATTTAGCGAAATGTTCCGATGACGAAGATTGCATTTCATCGAGCAATTACGTACAGGAAAAACGTCGTCGCGAATTTAAAAAGAAACCTGGAAGTGTGCGAAATGTAAGGCGATTTTGCAAAGCGTGCTATGAAAATAATTCAAATCAGCTAGGAAGAATGAGAGCAAAGAATTGCACTAAAAAAGTGGCGACATATTGTGCCGACTGTTTTGGTTCACCTTTTCTTTGTATAAATAAAATTATTTTCGCATGTTCTGTGTGGCATTAATTTCTTCGAACCATTATAGTAACAATGGTACTATTTAAAAATTCATCAGTATCGATATTTACTCTAATTACGTATTTTTACTAATGGTCGCGTTGCCGGTCACCGGTGGCCCCCACGGCGCTGTAGCGAAGTCGAGTGCCAGTCACCGGTGACCCCCATGTCAACGTGTTAACGTGCAATTTGTGAGAGGAGTCTTTATTTGAATGGCGTCACCCTGCATCGGGATCTGTGTTTGCTTCGAGGGACCATCAATATTATCAATTTTCGAAGCAGGACTGAGTGACGCGATGGGTCGTCATAGGGACTATAAGAACCTGGCTGAAGAGTTCGAGGACACACACACTCTCTCGACAATCCAGCGTCTGCATCACGCATCGCGCAAGACTCAAGCCTCCGCGCATTTGTCCAGAATAAAATCAAATGAAAGTTTAAAGTTAAATCTCTATAAATCCCGACCCTTCGCCACAAATTTGAAAATTAATTTTAACTTCTCGAGTAGCCATCCTGCTGTCAACTGTCAACGTTAGATTCTTCCTCATCTCGGATAAAGTATGCCAGTGATGGCATATTTGCAGTGGCCCGGGAAATTGGTGTCACCGTGGAATAAACTTGCCATAACGAACGCTCGAGGGGTTAATCGTCTTCGGTGATGTTAAGGGTGGTCGATTCGCGGTGACAACAATAGCAATTTCCCCTATCCCACCATCGTATCCTGTTCACCCTCGTTCATCACGTCTCATTGTTTATGAACTTTTCGCACGTCCGCGTTTCTTTCGAATCGCATTTCCGTTTCCACCCCATCCCTTCTCTCAGGCGACGCTTACTTTCTCCACCGAGTCCTGCCTACGTCCGTGTCCTCTCCCAGCATCTCACCCTTCGTTTTCCCGCTTTGGTTCTTACGTTTATTTCGCTCACCCTCCCCCGACCAACCCCCACGCTGTCGACGTCAACAAACATCTTGATTATACCGTGAAAGCCGCCTCTACTTCGAATCCTGACTGGGAGCTCGACTTTGCTTTTCCCTTCTCTCTCTTCCTCATCTTCTCTCCCTATCTTCATCTCTCTCCTTCAAGCTTTCCACGTTTCCTAGTACTGTCCTCGTTCCGCAACCCTCGCTCCTGTCTATCCATCTCCGTTCACCATGGAGTCTCCCCTCCACCAATCCATCCACGCGTTTATCCAGCTTCGTTCTCTCTGTTTTACACCTTTCTTCTATTTCCATTCGTTACACGCCTCTCTTCCACTTTCGCTATATTTGTCTCCGTCTCTCCTCGGCAACCCCCTCGCGTTTACCCCCACTCTGCCACACCGGTCCCTTATCCCGGTCTACGTAGATGTCTCCACCAGTCCTATACTCGTTCCCGCGCGTCCTTCTCACCCTCGTTCCCCCGATTCAACCCCAAACCCTCATGCAACCCCCGCCGGTATTTGCATGCGAAATTAATGCCTTTCTATTTCGCCCCGAATTAAACGCAAGTTTGCATAAAGAAACGCCGATTTATTCCTTCGTCCTTGGAAAGAAGCAACCCCCTGGACCAAGGCCGCCGTTTCTTCGCGATCAGTATGACTGTCGCAACGCGTTCCCTTTAACTTCCTGTCCCTCTCGAATCGTCCCTTCACATTTCCCGATCTTCCCTTCTCTGGAAAACGTGCCGGGGATGAAGAAGAGGAAAAACTGGAAGGGCAGTCGGTGGTTTTTGCCGCCCCGCTGTCAATCGACGACGATCCACCGACAACTTCGTAAACGACGTTACGCCCCCCTGTCTCCGAGCACCCGCCATGTTTTTCCCTTGACCGTCGTTTTTACGAGCAGTCTCGCAGGATCCCGGGTCGTTCCGAAGCGCGGAGACGCGAAATTTGGCGAATCCGAGGGTCCGGTAATCGAATTCGCCGATTTCGATCGTGGGCGAAAGGACCTCCGTGGCATTAACCTTTCGGCGAAAACAGCCGTCGTTACGGGCGAGCGGCCGAAGAATCGAAGGATTTCGTGGAGGATAATGGCGGCTGATTGCGGCGTATCGGGGCTGGAGGAGTGTCGAAAGGAATTCTGGAAAGTTGGCGGATGAAAAATAAAGGTTGGCAGCGCGACGGGACGCGTCGCCTCGCGGAGACTGAATGAGTTCGTTAAAAACGTACGTCGAATGGCTCTGAATGACCAATCAGTCCGCGTGGCAGACCGAAGTCATTGACGGCCGATGGAATGTAGAAACTGTCGAGCAGCTGCGCTCCGAGAACCCAAGTGCCGCTTCAAAAGACGCTTTCCCCGGGCTAACGGGCTGTAACTGAAGCTGGAATAAGAGCCGTTCGATCACCTTATCTATGTGTTCGATCCAGCCACCGGGGTTTTTAGCCGATCGCGAAATCTTCTGCAGAAGAATACGCTTCGTTTAGAGAATGTCCTTTTCTCTAGGTTTTATGGAAATTCGAATAATAAAGGATAATATTTAAGTTTGAATAATAATTGTTAGAATAGTAACTAGAATTCGGGAATTCAGAGACTTGGATGACTAACGATTCGTTGGTCCTTAGTCATTAGAAGGGCCTAGTCATCTAGGTTCTACGACAATACTGAAATGATCAATGGATAGATCAAATTTCGCTAGAGATATTGACAATCGACAATACAATACCGAGTACAGCCATCATCACATTAATCTTAGTAAACGCAGACCAATTTCAGAGTCCAAAAACAAGTGACTCGTTCCTACTGTGCGTGGCTGAAAAGAAGTCATCTCGTTCGGTTGCGGGGCAAGAGGGGTATTCCACTAGTAATACCCATTCTTCTATGGCACTCCCAAAACTACTACCACCAAGTTCGATAACGTGATACGTTAACATAGGCGTAAGATATCCGTAAAATTCTTACACTCGAATGATAGAAGACGCAATTGAAGACCCAGGATTGGAAATACAAAGCAGCGAGTCGGATAAGGAATCAGATGACAATAGCTCGAAAATTTATAAAGCAAAGAAGTACGAAAGTAATATTGAGTCGGATAAGGAATCAGATGACAATAGCTCGAAAATTTATAAAGCAAAGAAGTACGAAAGTAGTATTAATTAACATCATTTATGAAAATTGGTTTAAAATTTAAGATGTATTTTTTATGATAAATTAATTATGTAATTGCATCGTACTAGATAACCGTTTAAGAAAATCATACGACTCAACATAAATATCAAAAATATGTGTACAGTACAGCACGTTTGCTGCGAAATGCAATGAAAAATTGATCAAGATGCTAATTAGTAATTAGTAATTGCAAATAATCACGCGTTCATCGGAAGAATCTGAAGTTAATATGCTTTTGGGACGAGTCTACGCTCTTGCATCTATTTGTTGCGTCTGTCTCGCTTTGTCTCGTTGCTTCGTTTGCTTTCTTTGTCACATGGTGTTCTATGACCGGGCTAATAGGAAGGGATCAGTTCTGCCAATAAGGGAAGCGCTTTACTATACTTCTGCCATAACGTTAGAATGATTGGATTGGTGGGGATTCGGTCCTACGAGTTTCTTAGATGACTTTTTTTCAGCTACGCATAGTACTTTCACTAAGGACCAATGATCATCTTCACCCCATCAAAAACTAATATTATATAAGCACCTACAAAATTTGCGAAATGCCAATTTGTTTCTTCCTTTCCATCAACTTGTATTTCTCCGACGTAGCCTTGTTGCTAGAACCCATATTGTATATAAAAATCAGGGTTCCAACGAATTAAGCGACGAAATATCTTGCTGTGAAACAGTGCAATATGCACAGGGTAGTTTGCAAGCGAGTAGATTGATTCTACATGAAAAAATAAGTCGAAAATGCGGAATGGAATTTTCTGATACGAGGCTTTGTTCCCGAGTAAATTGCTCCCAAATGTTTGTGGGGCGAGCGTTCGGTACACTGCGACACCACCTAGCGGATCCCGCTATGAACTACAACCTCCACTTGTCTTTATAAATATTTCCAATGTGATAAATTGCTTCGCATCAGTGCTGCCACTTTATTCCTCTTGTCACGAACAGTCAGTATCTATCAATCTACCAACATGGCTGCATAACATGTAGCCCCATCAAATATTTCGCCTGAATTTTTTCGAAAACCAAGCCTAGTACGAACAAATTTTATTCCACATTGTCGACTTATTTTTTTCACGCAGAACCGAATTCCTCGAAATTTTTATCTGTACTAAATTTCAAAGAGACAGACCTAACCTAAAAATCTCGTAACGTCACAGGACTAGTATATAACGTGTCGAAAAATTTTTGACAGCAAAAATTCAACGAGGCTCGGATAATTCAGGTGTTAAATTATTTCAGCTCCTTTTTAGCTCGGTTTCGCGATGTCTGGAGGAAACAATCGCGACGGTGCAAAGAATCTCGTTATACGTTTCAATTACACGTCGCCTTCCGTGGCCGGGGACCATTTATCTTCATTTGGTATCGCACGGGTCGCGGCGTATTTCCGGCGTAACGCGACCCCATCCCTTCTAGCGATAGCGATCGCGCGATTAATCTGACACACAAATCCGCACCAATTAAAACGCCGTGTCCGATAAAAGATTAATTCACGGACCGGCTGGCCGAATCACTCGTCGATAGCCGCACACGCTTGGATATTAATACGGGATAATAATTTACCGCGACACGGCAAACAACCCTAACCCCGCACTAGGTACGCCATCTTTGAATCTCCTAGTTACCATAGTGCTTGGTACACCATACACTAGATCGGTCTGATCAGTGACTAACATCGGTACTTTCAGTTTAAGGTAATAATTATTTTCCTAAATCGAAAAGGGGTCTTCGAATAATTTATTATATATTCACCCTTTGTACTCTTTCTGCAAGATTTCTTTGTCATAAAGATATAATGATTCAAAGATTCTCTTATATTTCTTTAAATTCGGTGTATGCTGAAGTAAACTGATTTATTCAAAAATAGGAAAATAAAATCACGTGTATTTGATTGATCTGAAATCATATTTCATGTGTAGTTACTCCTAATAAGCTTCAAGGTATCAACCCCTTGCACCGCCATTTTGTTATGAAAATATGAAAATACCGACGTAGCATTTAATTTTAGTAACCCACTACAGTCTATTCTATTTACGATGAAATTAAATAAAAATTTTAGAAATTCTTCGACCTATGTGTATGTTGAAACGCGTTAAATTATGTTTGCGTGATAAGGATAGCTTATGATTCACTATAGCAATGAAAATTGTTAACCAATTCGTAGAAATAATTTTGTAGGACAGTGAAAATATGTTTGTCGTCCATCTTCTGTTACATCTTACATAGTAGTACTAATTTCCTCTGTCAGATGGCGCCATCGCTCGCATAACCTATTCCAGTTAACCTGTTCCTCGCTATATTTTCCGAAACTCCTGTCCAATTAGGAATACCGAAATTTCGTTCAATTTGCGAGGTTATTGCTATCACCTGGCCTACATAAACTAATCGTTAACGCCACTACAAAGTGTGCCGGAAGCGTCGACCAATTACCATTAATTGTAGTGTTCCGCCGATATTGAAATTAGCGTTAAAACGTTCTCCCAATTAATCCGTGTAAATAGATATTCAAGCGGCCGGGTGGAATTTTATTTCGACCGATTTACAACGATTTACCAGCGCTGACAAGCACGTCGCACGAGCGACCCGTTTCTCAGGCCATCCGCTGTGAAAAAGCTCGCAGCCTCGGCCGTAACTCGAGCACGCTCGAGAGACTCGAGCAGCGGCGGATTTTTTAAAGCGGACTAGCTCTCCGGGGGACAGGAGGCGAGAAGTGGAGGGAATAAAATGGAAAAAAGCGAGCCGGGGAATCGCGTCGTAATTCGTTACAGCGTTTGGTTTTATAGTCGGCGCGGGAGGTGAAAATCGCGAAGAACAAACTCCGATAAGACTCCGCCTGTCCTCTTCCGTCCCGCTCCAGCCATCGGGAACTGTTCTCCGACGAGGGGGAGGTGGAGTATACAACCACCGTATAATCCAACCTTCTCACGAACCGTTCGAAACTCTCGACGTGACCTATCTCTCCGCGTAATGTCGTTACCGTTACCCGACGTCCTTTGCGAGACAAGCGGGAAAAAATGGCGCCCGAGAAACATCGCTCTCGGCTCGATTCACGGAATCGGAGACTTGAAACTCGCTGATAGGAACAAGAGTGATGGGGAAGATGATGATTTTCTGTTTCCTCGCGAGTGAACCTTTCTATTAGACTATACTAGTTTAATTTTTAGTTAATATACCGATTACCTTGCCGCGATGGCAGGGATAGTAAAGGATAGTAAAAATATTTACTGACTAACTGCACCACAGCCTAAATAATTATACCCAATTATCGCCTTTTGGATTTTTCTTTTAATATACTTTTATGATTGAATTATTCCTATATATTTGTGTACACGTATTGCGATATTTGCTCATGGAATAAAATTCCAGAGTCGTGTATAATTTCTAGGAAACTGGTGCCAGAGTGAACGTACCGAGATCGTTCTCGATAGATTTGCGGAAAAATCTAATATCGCAAATGACCATCAGCGAAGGTACCAAATTCGACGTTCCTGTTCCCTTTAAATCGACGACTATCGGTCCGGTGGAGCGAGCCCCGGTGAAATACTGCGGTCGAAGGAGCGCAATTCTCACTCGAGACGCGCGAGTTTTATCTGGCAAATTTACGAGGACGGACAGACGTTCCATGAATCCCGGCTCTGTCGCGGATAAATCCGCGCGTCAGGGACGCGTTCCGCTCGAACCACGACTAGACTGTCAACGAACAGTCCTCTCGACTATCGTGACTACGAATCGTGGAAACGGCTGAATTACGATCTTTACGTCCCGGTAATACGTATATCGGTTATCGAGACACGGTCGGAGGGTTGAACAATGGAATTATCGACGACATTATCGATCGCACAGTTATCTTTTACGACGAGCATACAACCAGCATAATGCAGGAATTTTCCTCGGTCTTGCATAATTTTTTATCGATTATATCTGGTGTCGGTGGAAAGCGGTGTTTACGACATGGTTACATGTATACTGTTACTTGCATATTTCCTTTGTCCATTGTACAATCGTCTTTATTTATTTCACATAAATTACACGTGGCTTTCCGATATTTTTCTCTGCATTTTTACCAATTACCATATTGTCATTTAATGTTAGTACGCTCCACTTCCACAGTAATAAATTAGATATATAGATATATTTTATGTTACGTCATGATTGAGGAAAATTAAAATACAAATTGATAAATAATAATATGAACGGATTTATCGAGACGCTATTTAAGAATTTTTATTTCTCTTGAATTTCTGCAATACCACCTACCTCGCAGATGAACGAATAAAATAACAAATTGGAAAGCAGATTTATTCACCTGCACCTTCTTCCAAGAATTTTTCTGTTTCTATATCTCAATTGAATAAATAAAACAATAAATTGGGGGATCGAATTTATTTCATAATTTTATTTTCTCTTAAATTCTATCAACCACGTGTTATTATTAATAACGTAATTTTAGGTGTTATTTATTTATATGCGGTTATTTAACACCTCTAACGTCGTAATGTTAACATAATTTCAATCCCCATCTGCAAATAACATAAAATAATAATATTTATATTACGATTTTGTATGTATTTCAAAGGACTAAGTAAATTAGACCGAAAGAAAAATTGTCGGGCAAAGGAAACACGATTCACGCAATGCGTTGAGCAAATAGTGGTGTGAATCATAATTGATTCACACGAGAGTCGACGTGTCAACAACGGCACATTATAATATTGCAATTATCATATTACAATTGTCCCTGTAATAATGTATTAATGGGATGCTAAATCGCAAATCAGGAATAATAATAACATGGCGGATATGTAACTACCCACATATCTAAATTACATAAATTCTTCGATTTTACAAACAACCTCATAAACAGAATTATTATCAGACAAAAATTGGGACAGTGAATTTTACTCATTCCCAGGTTAAAAATAATTTAACCCTTTGCACTTCGAATTATTTTTCAATTTAATTCTCAAGAACTCCCTATTATTTTATTTCCCTATTATTTTGTTTGAAATTTACTTCACAGAGCAGGTACTCGACTGGTACATATTTTAAACAACTTTGTTTACCGATTATATTAAATATAATTCCCAAATATTGTTCTAATTTAAGTAATTCAAGTAGCTACTTATTTTCTGTTTTCTCGTTCAGTAAAACAACAGTAAATAACTCGATAAAGTAGTGCAAGGGATTAACAATTCTCTGTATATTTGGATATACATCCATTGCAAGTTAAGAATATTAGGTAGCAAAGGAAAGTCGTATTTAGGCATTCCTATATGAGAAATGACTAGATTTTCTACATCTAGAATCTTTCGTGATTGCACTACTGCTCGTAAAACTTTTCTGACCTGGCAGTGCTGATTTAGGATGTTCAACCCTTTGCACTCGAGAGGGGCTCTTCAGTCGCCATTGGATAAAATTTCAAAGCTCGATATTAATTAATATATCAAATTTAAAATAATATAACAGTACGCAAGGTATCGAAATTAAATAATTCTACGTGTCAATTATTATACGATTTCTTACTTACTGCTAAAAAAATATCATCATATTTATAGCAGAAAATTTTTCATCTCGTATCTCTCTTACTACATGCACGCACTTTTACCCAAGCGCACTGGTTCCTAACTCCACGACAATACCAACACACAGGAGTAACGGTACCCTGCAACAAGCATAACCTCCGAAAGAAGCATACTTGCCCGACAACACCCCATCCCTAATTCCTGCGCAGCTTGAACCCCGAACCTAACCCGGACGCGCCATTACCTACCTCACGACCGAACCCTTCCTCCTGCGACCCCATAAAATTCCATGCACGGATGCCTCCGTACAACCCCCGCGCTCATCCCTCAGTTACACTCCGGCCGGAAAGAAGCTGCACGCGTGCACGCTCGATATCGGCGAGCGGCCAGTCGTGTCCCTCGCCCCAGCATCTTGGGCATCCCATGAGCACGAGGCATGTGTGCAACGCGCGCGCTTCATGCTGCATCGCGGAGCGGCTCGCGCGTCCCACGTGCGTGTACGTTCTATATGGCCGCATTGCCGGCATCGCGAGCGTTCTGCGAGCAGCTCCGCCGTGCGCGCCGAGCCCGCAGCAGAACGCTCGCGCTGCCTCGTCGAGTTCCGCTGGAATTGGAATACAATGCCGGTCGATGTCGTTCGAGGATGACTGTCGAAGACTTTCGTGCGAAAAAGCCGTCAGGCTAGAGAGTATTTTCAGTCATTTCGATAGTTTCATCGATCCTCATGGGGGTGTTTGCTGGGTCCGAAAGTGGGGTTAGGAGGGAGAGATCTATGATCATAGGGGATAGAGAGGTTAAAGGGAAGGTGATGGAATTGTTATGATATGTTATTATTGTTGAAATAATATTGTAGAATATTACATAACACGAACTTTACCAATTGTCATCATGCGATTCGCCCGGAAACTTTGATGTTCTATATTCCAGAAACTACGAAAAATTAATTAATAGTCAAATATTAGAAATTACTGAAAGAAGGTTGAACACGAAATTTGTATATATTCATTTCCCAAATACTATTACCCCTGTCAAAATGTTTCCTGTCAATCTCATTTATTTTCTCCCAAGTCTAAATTATTTTCTATTATTTCCTTTATTCTATATATTTGTATATAATATCATTTTTGTATCATCCAAAAACTTAAGCTTAGGCAATTCGTATTATTTAAACGTTCATTCCAAAATCTGTTGACAGTGGAAGTAGAATTGTCATCACGCTGACACGTCAACAGACGTTGTTAACAACGTTGACATTCTATATTCCAGAATCAACGAAAAATTAATTAATAGTTAAACTCTAGAAATTATTAAATGAAGGCTGAACACGAAATTTGTACATATTCATTTCTGAAATACTATTACCCCTGTCAAAATGTTTCCTGTCAATCTCATTTATTTTCTCCCAAGTCCAAATTATTTTCTATTATTTCCTTTATTCTATATATTTTTATATAATATCATTTTTGTATCATCCAAAAACTTAAGCTTAGGCAATTCGTATTATTTAAACGTTCATTCCAAAATCTGTTGACAGTGGAAGTAGAATTGTCATCACGCTGACACGTCAACAGACGTTGTTAACAACGTTGACATTCTATATTCCAGAATCTACGAAAAATTAATTAATAGGCAAACACTAGAAATTATTAAAAGAAGGTTGAACACGATATTTGTATATATTCATTTCCGAATATTATTACCTCTGTAAAAATGTTTCCTGCCAATCTCAATTATTTTCTCCCAAGTCTAAATTATTTTCTATGCCTTTATTCAATATATTTTTATATAATATCATTCTTGTATCATCCAAAAACTTAAGCTTAGGCAATTCGTATTATTTAAACGTTCATTCCAAAATCTGTTGACAGTGAAAGTAGAATTGTCATCACGCTGACACGTCAACAGACGTTGTTAACAACGTTGACATTCTATATTCCAGAATCTACGAAAAATTAATTAATAGTTAAACACAAGAAATTATTAAATGAAGGCTGAACACGAAATTTGTACATATTCATTTCTGAAATACTATTACCCCTGTCAAAATGTTTCCTGTCAATCTCAATTATTTTCTCCCAAGTCTAAATTATTTTCTATGCCTCTATTCTATATATTTTTATATAATATTCTTGTATCATCCAAAAAGTTAAGCTTAGGCAATTCGTATTATTTAAACGTTCATTCCAAAATCTGTTGACAGTGGAAGTAGAATATTACATAGCTCAAACTTTACCAATTGTCATCACGCGATTCACTCAGAAACGTTGATACTCTATATTCCAGTTTCCCAGCACGCATACACTCGCGACAAGCTATCGTAAGAGAAAATCAATCGCCATAAACACCTCGAACCCCCACCCTCGGAAAGAATCAGTCCCCTGGCAAGTCAACAAAGCTATTAACCCACGACCCCGTTTGTCGAGGAAGAGATCGAGCAACGAAACAAAGTGTACTGCCACGTCCCTCCATAGATCATCGCGGTGTCAGGCTAAACAATCGTCCCTTGGTCGTCGTCCGGATCCATGCAAATGTCCAAAGGGAAAAATAGTCGGCACGGGATTCGCAATTTGCGCGCGATCGAACGCGGTCGTTCCCGGGAAAAGAATGCCCGCGACGGGTCGAGTCGGGTCGGCGTGATCTCGATCGACCCGCATTGATCATGCGCGACACCCTTGGCTGACGAACGGGATCAAGCAGCGGACGAACAATGAAAAGATCCGCGTGTCCGACGTGATCGATCGGGACGCGTTTGGAGGCAGCCTGTCCGCAGTCACGACGCGTTCTCCTTTCGGTTCCTGGCGGCCATTTGCCTCGTCGCGGCCAGGTGAGACACGACACTCGCAGATAACATCGTCGACACACGCGCCGGTGTGTGGAAATAGCGCGAGGTGTCGAACGTCACCGGCGGATTCTTAAATCGGACAGAGGCCACGGTGAATGTTAACGAGCTCTGATCGACCGGTTCCTTTGGATTCGAGAACTCGAGGAATCGAGATCTAGACTGCTGCATCGCGTGGAACGAGTGCCAAGATCGGGCTCGCTGCTGGAATGCAAACGCGTGTGGCATAGTTAGCCAAGGACTTGAGAGTGTTATATAGTACGTGGAATGATCGTTGGAGAATTTTTATGCGTGCATAGGTAAAACTGTTTCGTAACGGCGTGAGTTATGAGTTTAGGATGATTCGTGTTCTTTTATGATAAATAGGAAAGCAGAACTGGCGCTGTGGAATGAACCGAACCCACGTTATCGAATAAATACGCTATTAAACATACAAAATTACAGACTCACGGAATTAATATAAATAAATAAAGCTTATGTATATTATTATACTTATTCATTTTTCTATGCTTCGAAAAGTTTGAGGCTGCCAATATAAATATTTGAAAAAAAGCGGGGACTTGAGAAGCCGATAGAGGGAGACTGGGTAACAGACAGATGAGTGTAGGGAGAGGTTGAGGGTAGGTTGTGTTATGTATATCAATGCTGGACTCTCGCATTGTGACCATTTTTACCTTACACACGATTTGTACTAAAGTTGGTTGTAATATTATATTTGTTATCATATTACATTTGACAGTAATTCGAGTAATCGATATATGAGGTTGATATATCGAAAGTAACAGTCGATGTGACCTACGCAACGCTTGCTATCGCGTAGCCATCACAGATTGCAGACTTTCACTCAAGTATCTGAAAGTGGATGTACAATATCGGAATAGTAAGAAATTTTCTTTTCTTCATTGCAGAAAATGAATGTTAGAATAATAATTTTCGTACTTCATTTCATTTTGTAAATATTTCACATAATAATAGCTTTATTATTTTCCTCGTAAAAGTAATTTCAGTTGCTTCTAGTAAATATTGAGGTTAGGTACGGATCTTCCACCAGAGGCAGCACCGTTGTAATTACAAACAAATTTATATGGTATAGGCAATTGGTATTAGTATTATATATATATTGGTATTGTTGTAAATTATAATAACTACGGTCATGCAACAATGGTGACAGGTCTATTAGAGATTGCAGGCAATTACCGAGCTTAGGATTTCAAGGACCTTCGATACTATGCAAGCATCAAGGGGTTGGTTTTTGGGTTTAACACTAATCTTTAATGGGTACCTAACTACAACGTGCAGAGATTATAGTAATTTCAGCGGTACGATGAATATGAGTGAATATATTGATTACAGTTCTTTCTTAATACGAGTTGATACCAATTTTATTCTTAACCGTTTGAGACCCAAGCAGCGCTTGAGGCTTTCGGAAGAACACGATCGAAAAACCCTGAACAGCGCGATAGCGCTTGTTTAATTTTATGTCGAACAATCCCAATCGTCGCAATAGCGCTTGTTGATAATATGTGACGTACATACATCAGCAAAGTTGAATGCGATCGCGCTGCTTGGGACTCAAACGGTTAAAGCAGGTGTATGAGTTCGGTGATTGCAAAAAGGAAAATTCTGGGACCAGTGATTTTCACTGGGTTGGTAGTCCTAGTGTTAAAAGGGCCCGCTGTCTCTTGCAACAGTCAGTCTCAAATCCGGAACAGTGTAGAACGCTTTCAACCCTTTGACTGCCACGCCGAAATCACGTGTTTCCCCCAGGACACCATGGGAGTGCTATTTGTTCTATTTTTTTGATCGATGTTCTAATAAAAATTTTTAATCGTTCAACGTGGCACTTTTTATTCCAAAGTATCTTCTAATTATTGGTTATATTCAAAATGCACTAACTGTCAATTTTCACCAATGACTATCGTTGTGTCACAGGAGAAACTGTGATCGGTCATATATTACCAACGTGGCAAAGTGTTAAAGTATTGTAACCCATAAGGACCTGTTTAAAACTCTTATTTTTCACATTCGCACACGTGTATATATTTTACTTAGATTAAACTTTATATATCTATTACTGTACATCTGAATACAGTTATTTTCCTGCACGCTAAAAGCTTTGATTTGCTTCCAGAAATTGCAACAGGTATTAGTACTAATGGCATTGGTATTATATACTTGCAGTAGTAAATACAGCAATGCCTGCTGTTAAATTGCTTTGTTCAGACTGAAGACTGTTATGGATACCTAATTAGTCACTAGGTGTCGTTAAGATCATCACATTACTCATTGTACACCTTACACATCGGTACCCATGTTGTCGATAACACATACACGTGTATATACATCTGACACAGAGATTGACAGTTATCCTATTAACGCTCATTGCTGTAGAAAATAGCATAATTATATTTATACTTAATTAAGAACGTGTTCTCTAAACCGATATCGACCAGGCTTGTGCTCAATTCATAATTAAACCTTCGACTAATTGGATTATAGTATTTATAGTGTAAAATAAATACTTAATAGGATTCCAAGCTAGGTAAAATAAAATCCAGTAAGCATCCTATAACATGCTCAGAAATTGACCCCTTGCACTGTGATTTAATTATACAATATTATGCATCGATGTTGCATTTAATTTTAATTAACCACTATATACCTAATTCCATACCGGATAAAATTAGATAACAATTTTTGAAATCCTTAGAATCTTTTGCACATTAGGACGTGTCAAATGTAATTATAGCTGTGTAATTATGTAACTTATAATCGCGAGATTAGTGATGACTCAGGCTTGTTATTATCCTACAAAGGGTAGCAAAATTTTTGAAAGATGTTTACCAATCATTATTCTTGCAATCTCGATAAACTACGAACAAAAATTATTTACAGTAACTATAGCAGAAAAATTACATATTAAGAAAAAAGAATAATAATATTAAAGAAATTAAAATTAAAATTAAAATATGAAAGATGTTTGACAATCATTATTCTTACAATCTCGATAAACTATAAACAAGAATTATTCATAGTAACCATAGTAGAAAAATTACATATTAACCTTTTGCACTCGAGAGGCACCTCTCAGTCGCCATTTAATCAGATTCTAAAGATGGATGTTAATTAATATATCAAATTTATAATTACCCAACGATGCGTGGAATATCGACGTAAAATAATTCTACGTCTTAAATTGCACACGATTTCTTATTTATTTTAAAAATATCGTCGACCTTATGGCAGAAAGTCTTCAAATTACTATTTTCCTGTAACGAAAAAATCGTCGAGTGCAAAGAGTCAAGGAATTTAAAAAGAAATAATAAAAAAATTAAAGTTAAAATTAAAATATTCGCGAAATTACTATACTTTTTTAACCTTTCACTTCGATATAATAAACACCCTCGCTGTTAAAATTATTGTAAAATTTGCGGATGTCTGAAAAATACTTCTGCGACACACTGTACATAATCGCGTCGTTTAATCGATATTATACAGGTTCTAACGAGTTGAAAATTTACCCGACTGTCGTACATTCACGGCCTCCGACTCGAGGGGTGTCACGGGCTGGGTCTTCTCACAGGATCGTGCACGGCCCGACGATATGGAGTGCAGGGGGGGCGGAGAGGGATGAAAAAGGGCACTTGAATAAAAAGGATTTATTTTTGCATCGGCCGTCGTATTCGAGCATTTCTCTTGCCTTGTGCGGCGGCGCGATACCAAATCCTTCTCTTTCTTCGTCCACCCCTCCGTTTCGGCCATCCACCCTCGCTATTTTCTCCTTTTTCGTCCGCCGGCTCTCGAGACCGGTCCCATTCCGAAACAAATCCGACCAATTCGGACGCAGGCACTCCGCGCACGGGGAAGAAGCTCGTTATCGAATCAACCATTATAGTACGACACCCTTCTGCTTTTTCCATCTACGCACGTGCGCCAGGGACCTGTGTGCGTGCCCGTCCACGCGCTCACGGACACGCGAGTGCTCGTGGCTCACCCCCGTAAGGGATCGTTCCGCCACGATCGATTCCACGGGGTTCCTTCCTCCTTCCTTCCGAATTTCCATGCTTCTGCCTTTATTTGGGTAAATGTTGTTATTACAGCAACGATTTCAAGGGAGATTTGTATCCAGATATACTGGGTGCTCTGCAAATGGTGTGCTACTGAGTCGAGTTGAGGAGAGGGTGATTTTGCGATGAAAAATAAGTCGGAATTGTGGAATGAAATTTTTTCGTATATAAGGTGAGGATTGGGGAAATTGACTTGAAATTATTGTGGAGCGTGTGTGCGTTAAATAATCAGGTTTTGTGTGCATAAGTGCATATACATATGTAAATATTGTTATTCGTGAAAGAATATGGTAAATATATAGAATAAAATATTTTATATTTTTGTTTTATTATATATCGTTGTGGCTGTGTTTATTGTGTTGAGTAATTGGATTCATTCATAGGGCAATAAGTAATTGCACTACGTGACAAGTTTAGATATATTTAAATACGATACACGCACCCCAAGGAATATTCGAAGCCAATTGTCTCAGAAACGAAGCCTCACACGAAAAAGAATTATTGTACATTTTCGACTCATTTCTTCACCATCTTTATAATCACCAATTTTTTATTTAAGGATTATGAGGATATAAGAGTTGAATCTAAATATTACATATTATTCCTGAAACTTCGAAGCCAATTTCATCGAAAAAGAAACCTCACACGAAGAAGAATTATTGTACATTTTCGACTCATTTCTTCACCCTCTTTATAATCACCCTCCTAATAATTACCAATTTTTATTACTCTTTGATTTAAGGGTTAAATCTAAATATATTATTCTCTAAATTTCGAAGCCAATTTTCTCAAAAACGGAGTCTAGCATAAACAAAATTTACTGTACATTTTCCACTCATTTTTCCACCCTCTTCTTCATTATACCGTTAATTACAACGCACCCCGAATAATCACCAATTTCCATTACTCTTCGATACAAGGGTCGAAATCGAATATATAGTTCCCAAAATTACCATATAAATAAATAAATAAATATTTGCAACACCTAAAACGATATTTCCTGTCAATTATTCATATTCGCAGCATTATGTTCGACTCTGTGTTCATTAATCCGAATTTATTCTTAATAATTACCAATTTCTATTATTCTTTACTATAAGAGTTAAATATATTAATTCCCTAAATATATTATTTCTAAAATTTCGAAGCCAATTTTCTCAAAAACAGAACCTAGCATGAACAAAATTTACTGTACATTTTTCCACCCCCTTCCTCATTACACTGTTAATTACAACGCACCCCGAATAATCACCAATTTCCATTACTCTTCGATACAAGGGTCGAAATCGAATATATAGTTCCCAAAATTACCAAATAAATAAATAAATAAATATTTGTAACACCTAAAACGATATTTCCTGTCAATTATTCATATTTGCAGCACTATGTTCTTCAAATTTATTCTTAATATCTAACTTTTGCACTATGATTAAAGCGAAAGTTAATAAATAGCCGATTATTTAAAATTTAAATTATCCCGGGCACTTTGCCATTCAAATGCAATACTCTGAAACGCGAGTCCCGTTGAACACGTAAGAAGAATCGGGCGAGGACGCGAGATGGCCGGCGTCATCAACGAGCGGTCGTTTAATCGACCCTTTCGAGCTGCGATTTCCGGTCGAGCGACACGAGCCACGGTCCGACAATCAGAGCCGGCAAACGTTAATTTAACGCCACGCTTTCGGGAAATCCGTTTTTGCGAATCCCGCACTTGGGTTAATTGCTAGACCAGAGGGGGTTGGGGTTAATAGTGGTGGCGGCGGTCGGTGCTACCAGGATGAATGGAATCGCCGTGCGAAAGTACAGGTAACACGCCGCCGTTTCTCGTTTGCTTGTTTTCGTTCGTCTCTTTATCCGACCTGCCGCGTGTGGCGGATCCGCGAACATTTTTACTATTTTCTTTCGCCACCTATATCGTCGCTCTTTGTCGTCTCTGATAGGGCCCATTCATTGCCGAATACGGGAGATCTTGTCGTAGCTCGCGCTGCAAGTTTAGACTCATCGCAATTGCTCGCCGAATAAGTTTATACACGTTCGAGACAGGAGGATCTTTTCATTTTTAAATTACTATGTGCCATTTTAGTACTGTGTCTGTAATTAAATATTGTACTGTATTATATGTACTGTGTCTGTACTGTATCTGTAATTAAAAATTGTACTGTATTATATGTACTGTATCTGTAATTAAATATTGTAAAATATTGTATTATTGTAAAATAGTGTATTATTGTATAATATTGTAAAATATTGTATTATTGTCTAATATTGTAAAATTCCACGTTTTCTGTAATATGTCTTGGCGACCAAATTTACTTGGCAGCGAATGGATCAGGAGGATTTTTCCATTTTCAAATTACTAAGTGCCATTTTAATACTGCATCTGCGATTAAATATTGTTAAATATTGTATCATTGTAAAATAGCATATTATTGTATAATATTGTAAAATTCCACGTTTTCTGTAATAAAATCTTGATCAAATTTACTTGACAGTGAATAGGTCAGTAGGATTTTTTAATTTTCAAAGTACCAAGTGCCATTTTAGTACTGTATCTGCGATTAAATATTGTGGAATATTGTGTTATTATAAAATAGTGTATAATTATATAATATTGTAAAATTGCACGTTTTCTGTAACAGAATCTTGGCGATCAAATTTGCTTGGCAGCGAATGGGTCAACGCTGAACCTACCATATTTCGAACATGAAGAGAAAGCCTGGTCTTCATGGTAAAGCTGAGTGTCTAAACCATCCTAGGATTTATGGGAAAATTCGTAAACTTTGCGTGGGGCATGTTGCTCCTCTACCACAGTGCGTACCAGTTGCACCCCTCGGAAGGCAAAACGATGTCAAATGAAGCTTATTAACAATAATAACAATAAACCTAGTCTCACAGAAAGTCAGTATCACCAAGTACCCTAATCCACCTTTTGAAACACGATACCAAAAGAAGCCTCGATTTTCTTCACTATAAAACCAAAGCATGCAACCCCTAACAACGAGTGATCAGTGAACTCCAATAACACGAAATTATCTAAAATTAACTGTTTAAATACACAACTGATACGACATAAGCACAAAACAGTGGTGTCAAACCAATATGAAACGAGGTAAAAAGAGGAAAGGAATAATTTAATCTTCCATTTATTATCGAGGAGAAAATAATCGAGTTGGGACAAAAACCTTTAGCCAGGACCAATGTCCAAACGATCGCAATTACGATGCCTGTAAATCCCGAGTAACATTCGATGAACGTCGAAAATATAATCGTGGATCTCGTTAGTTGGTAAATTAAACGTTGCACGAGCGAAACACGTCGGTTGATAAATAAATTTACCATCGTCCATGGTCGCGTTCGATCCACGCAGCGCCATGTCCCCGGCTCGTGCCACGCAGCCGGCGCTTTCGGCTGAACAGCATCCAAAATCGTTCGATAATGACACGAGGACGGAAAAAGAGCGCGTTATCTGCGCGGTACAGCTAGTGCACGGATGGGTGCTGTCGCGGCGGGAGATCCGGCCTCGCAGATTAGACAAGTCCCATTGTTTCGCGATCGCGAAAAGTGTACACGCGGATGGGGCAGCGTTGCCTCGGAGGGCTGTGCTCGATAGCCCGGTGAATTGGCCGGGAAATTATTTTCCTAGCCGAAATTGGTTTTCGACGGTGGCGCCGCCGCGATTAACGTTAAAAATATGGGCAAACTTGCCGGGATTGCGGCAGATCGATGTTTGCGCGGACGATAAATGTCCAGGTAATAACGTTCGTGTACCACCCGACCAGGTATTTGTTTTCTCGGTGTACTTTCGTATCAATCAATATTACAATCGCTTCATAATACGTCGCCCGACGATCCCGCCGCTAATTATCGGCCTATTAACTAGTAGCCACTGCCAGCTCGACAATTGCCTTTCGTCCTCCAACCCGATGCTCCCCTTTTGCCAGATGGACCATCTGGCTGTGATAGCACCCAAGAATCCTAACCTCAAACGTCAAACCTATCCGAAAATCATCAACATCCTGCAAGGTTCTCCTGTCATAGTCAAAAACTAGATATACTATCCTAAATAACTAATTTTTCCTTTGGAACAACTTACCTTGTTCTTTTACACCATACCTAAAATTAGATGTATTATCCTAAAACTAATCCTTCGTAAAGACTCCATCTCGATTTCCTACACCACATTCAAAATCAGATATAGTACCTTAACTTCGAAAACTAACTTTTCCCACAAGTCTCATGAACCACAAATTATCCAAAATCTTACGTACAACTAAAGAATAATAAACACTAAGCTTGACATGGTCTACATCATCGTTTTCCAAAATTTTATTAAAAATTCCATGTTCAATGTTTTCACCTAAACCACTCGTTTTTGAGGTTTTTCTTTCAATATTCGTATAATCATTTTCTCAGTGTCTCTGTTATTCCATTTTTAAAGCTTCTGCTTGTTTTCCGTTCACCGGTTATTTGACCATGGTAGGTTAAGTGTTAAAGAAAAGAAGAATATTTAAAGAAAGAAAGGGTAAAAAATAAAACAGTGTTAAGGATTTCTTCGAGCAATATACAGAGTACATTTTCTTCAATTTTCACTAGTTTACTAGTTGTATATTGCTAGGGTACATTATAATTGTGCTACTCGCTGTCAAGACCTATTGGTACTGCTGTTCAACAGGTACGAGCATTTAATATTTCGACTCCTTTTGTTATTTAAATAATTCGACTTAGTTCAAACTCGAATACTTCATTATACCTCGATACGCGAGACCTCTAACGAACTGTCATCGAGTGTCATCGCGAAATCTCTTTGTCAGTCTCTCTACATCAATGTTAGACTATCGCGATGAAAATTTAAGTGTCACCGAAAACTCCGAAGAACCCGAGCGAAAGCTTAGAAACTGCTCGTGAATACTTAACAAAATTGTGTTCGCCGGTAACGCGAATATTTTTGAGAACAGCGTGATCCTTGGCAGACTTTAGACTCGAGATACTCGTGCACGCGTTTGAAACTAGATCTCATTGAACTCTCGTTGCACAGCGTCATCCTTTCTTAACGTTCTAACGTCGCTAACTTTGCTCGCGAATACTCTGTCACGGTGCAGAGTGTGTAATCCTAAACGAACGCGAAACTTTGAGGTCTGAGTAAAATCGCTGTCACTATAGAGCGAGCACAGGGTGCTGGGTGATCATGACCACAGTTAGACCTACGAATAGCGCATAATTAGGTCTTGACCAATGACAGCTTGGGATTCTTCGTTCTCAGGGAATTCGCAAAGGTGGACCAAGCGTTCTCTCATCCATTTCGAACGCAGAAGACACTTAAGGATGCTGGGTGATCATGACCACAGTTAGGGACACGAATAGCGCATAATTAGGTTTTGACCAATGACAGCTTGGGATTCTTCGTTGTCAGGGAATTCGCAAAGGTGGACCCAGCGTTTTCTCATCCATTTCGAACACAGAGGACAGTTAAGGATGCTGAGAGCACAGGGTGCTGATTGATCATGACTACAGTTAGGCCCACGAATAGCGCATAATTGGGTTTTGACCAATGACAGCATGGGATTCTTCGTTCTCAAGGAATTTGCAAAGGTGGACCAAGTGTTCTCTCATCCATTTCGAACACAAGACAGTTCAGGATGCTGAGTGATCATGACCACAGTTAGACCCACGAATATAGCGCATAATTAGGTTTTGACCAATGACAGCTTGGGATTCTTCGTTGTCAGGGAATTCGCAAAGGTGGACCCAGCGTTCTCTCATTCATCTCGAACGCAGAGGGCAGTTAAGTACGCTGGAAACACAGGGTGCTGGGTGATTATGACCACAGTTAGGCTCACGAATAGCGCATAATTAGGTTTTGACCAATGACAGCTTGGGATTCTTCGTTGTCAGGGAATTCGCAAAGGTGGACCCAGCGTTCTCTCATCCATTTCGAACACAGAGGACAGTTAAGGATGCTGAGAGCACAGGGTGCTGGGTGATTATGACCACAGTTAGGCCCACGAATAGCGCATAATTGGATTTTGACCAATGACAGCATGGGATTCTTCGTTCTCAAGGAATTTGCAAAGGTGGACCAAGTGTTCTCTCATCCATTTCGAACACAAGACAGTTCAGGATGCTGAGTGATCGACCACAGTTAGGTCCACGAATATAGCGCATAATTAGGTTTTGACCAATGACAGCACACGATCTCCCGTTGTCAGGGAATTGGCATTTCGCATTTGCTATAATTGTGCTAAAATAACTGGGCAGTGGATTTGTATGAATATGGATGTATATATGTATATATATTAGAAAATTCAATTTTATTGATATTTTTTACTAATATCGTGGTGAGCTAATTTTTTTACATAAATAAAGAGAAAAATTCTATTGAATTGCTATAGCCATTTCGATTCAATAGGATTTGACTGAAAAATTCAATTTTAATATATATTTGTAAAATAAATCTGGTTACATTAGTATCTCTTACATGACTGACTTGTGGAGCTAGCATAAGCTGTTGGCTCCTAGAAGAGAACATTTTAGAATAATAACAATAGTCATGATAATTCTACACAGATTTCGTGTGTCATCTAATCATTAATCCTAATTATCCAAATATCATTTCCCATCATATCTTGTTTATAGTTAGCTGTACTAACAGCATTGATTAACGTAATCCTGTCTTCGGGGGATCATTGATGCGATATAGTCCTCCGAATCTTTGAAAAATTCCGCCATTTTGTCGAGTCTATGACGATCGAAAGAAATATCTCGGTTATTTGGCCAGTGAGAAGGTAATATACGTGGTATTTGCGTTTTTGACGATGTAGAATTACCTTAATCGAATTTACCTTATTTAATTTATTTACCTTATTATTAATATTATTTAGCTCACTTAATACCTTAATCGAATTTACAAAATTAAGGAAAGTTTCGCTTAATTTTTGGAAATCAAGGTATAGATGTTCCTAAATTTTTTAAATTCGGTGAAAATAAATTGTGAAGCTATTTGTAAGAAGAATCTTATACAGATAAACAGTCCGTATAATTAATATTGCAATATCATCTTTGAGATAAACGTAAAGAATAAATTATAGAAACATGAAAATTTATTTTCTAATTAAACCTCGCTTTCTTTGTTCCTGAAAATTCTGAGCGACGTGGGAAATTTAATTTTTAGAACTGACGAATAGAATTTTGGAAAATTCACTTCTTTGTTAGGAAAATTTGATTCACGACCGCATGAAATATTTTGGCTTCCTCTAAAAATTCTAAAATTCATTTCCCACTCTATTCCGCTATCCCAACGAAAGAAACACGTTTGCGAGTTTTCAACGAAATTTCAATTTTCGATCAAAATATCGTCACAATTCCTCTAAACCTCAATGGCCAAAAAATTTCTTCCAACAACGATATTTAATCCTCGAAAATGACCGAGCAAACGTTCACAAATCTCGGGAAATTCAGTAAAAATAACGCGAAATTCTTGCCCCCTTTCCGTTCCACGGGTTCAATTCGGTAACCTCGTTAAACTCCGCTTCCCTCCTGCTGTGTTCCCGCGCACTCGTCGGAATCTCGTTTCGGAGTAGCGGTTTTTTCCTGCCTGGCCACGTGTTTCCTTCAAAGAGGAGCGAGATCCTTGCCGAAAGTTGATTCCTGATTCATCTCGGAGGACCATTATTCCCGCGACTGTTAGCCACATGGAGGAAAAATGGCCGGATACACGGGGCCATATCGACAAAGGCACAAAGACGTCAGCCAACTAAGGTACGTAATCCGATGAGCCACGCGATGGTCGACGTGGCTGCGAAACGTCTCCCAGGGACACGAAATAAATAACGAATTTACTACGAAATTTACGGGCCCGTTCTTTCGACCCGGTCCCCCCTAAACACTGTCAAAGAAAACGCGAGGACCACGTTTCGACGAGGGTAGTAGAATCCGGGGAATTCTGATCCCCGCGAAGAGAGGTTGATGCCCGGTTAATCCCCGGAAGCTGGAGCGTGTAACAACGGCCGTGCATCGAAGGTAAAATATGTAAAAAGTTTGCTGGCCGTGGAAAGGAGCACAGCCGAGGGTAGCAATGGGGTGGCAAAGCGGCGGAGACGGGAAAGAAAGATTCGAGGAGTCGGAGAACAGGAGGTAGGTTGTTTTCTGGGTAAACATAAATCCGACGTCGAAATAAGTTTAAAATTGCCGCGTAATCCACAGGACCAGCGAGCAGTGAAGTCAGCTGCGGGGAAGTTTCTTTGCTCTGGACGGTGGCCTGGCCGAGAGGGACGTTAGGTGCCCCGCTGCTGGAGCAGCGTCTGGAATATTTTTCCAACCACCGGGACGACGGTGGAGAAAGGAATCTCATTAATTCCCTCTGCCTGAGACGACGGCCGTCAAAAGTTTCCGCGCGACTCGACGACGAGGACGGGGACGTCGGCGTGCGAGGCTGAAAGTTGCCTGGATCGTGTCCCGTCCGTCGCTTTCGTCCCGACTCGTTCGATAAAAGGCACACACAACCACCGCCGGCTCTAATTTTCCCCGATCGTAATTGAATCCTCGATCCTGTAACGAACGGGTTACTTTTCTTCCCTCGTCCCGCCGGGTAATCGGCGATCGGTCATCGCTCGACGTTATTGCTTCTCGGGCTTCGCCCTTTTCGATATTTCGTTTCGCCGGTGTAATTCGTTTGTTCTTCCATCGAGCGACCTGGTCCGCGGCCCTTGTAATGGAACGACGATAAATTCGATTCTCCTCGGCCGATTGAAATATCGAAGATATTCGATGGACGCTTTAATCGCCGCGCTCTCCGCGCAGGAGACCTTCGCCGGAGCGTGAAAATCGTTTCTGAATATGTTGAATTATTTATCGATCGACGGATAACGGGCTACGCGGCGGGGATAGCGCGATTATGCAAGAAAATTTACCGTACAGGCGGTTTACGAGCTACTCGAACAACGGTGGTAATTGCCGGCGTGATTGCCGCTGAACGACCCTCGCGGTACCGGCTGCATTTTTCACGATCACACGGATCGAGAAATTCGATTACAAACGACGACATACTAGCCGGCCGAGGCAATTAAATCGAAAATAATTGGTCTGCCCTGGGTCCACGTGGGTCATTCGACTTTCTAACGTTACGAACGATACATTATCGAGTGCTTCCGCCGCGGCATACGCATTAATCCCGCGTAGAACCGCAACAAATTAAATCCATCGAGCCAGTAAATCCCCTGGAAGACGCATCGCGTACCTTGGCCGGGGCACATTAAATACAGTTACCTAACCATCCGAGATAGAATCGTCCGTGGCCTTTGCAGGGATCAACGATCTAGCGGAACCGAGGCGTGGTTGATGGATAATGAAGACGAAGGTGCAAAGGTCCATCATGGCTAGCCGTGCTATTAGACTATCGATGTATTAAGAGCCGATCGGTGCAAAGGAATTGGTCGTTTCGCTATGTACGCCTGTGTGTAACCAGCACGCGGCGCTCCGAGGAGCATGACTCGACCGATGATGTTGTACACGCTTCGAGGATCGATACCGGCTTCGATCGTTCGCTGTAAATTTCGAGTAGGACGTGTCAACAAGCCGATACTCGTGTTTAATTGTCCGATCGATTGCGTGCAGCTGGTGTTGAAAGAGTCGGCGATACTGCAACCCAAGGAGCTGATTACGCGCGTAACCGCGCGCATGGTGAATCGCGCAGCGGATTATGATTGCTTTCCGCGTGAATCGAGGATTCCTTTGGCACGGACAGATCCTCGGCACGCGATAAATCCGACGTCGGTAATCGGAAGATTGCTGGGAGCTTTATTTACGCTACGACTAACTCGTGCTAGCTATGGTAAAATAGGTAAATGGAGGTATAATGCAAGATAAGACGCGTTTCAGGTGGTGCAATCGATTCTACGCGAAAAAATAAGTCGAAAAGGTGGAACAACATTTTTACGTACGAAGCTTCGTTTCCGGGGAAATTCAGCTCAAATATTTGACGGTTTGCGCCACGTGTGCGTAGCCATATTGACAGATCGATGTTTGTTGATCGTGGTGGGGGGAATAATGCGGTGTGACCGATGCAAAACGATTTATTACGTTGAAAATATTTATAAAGACAAATGCCAGTGCAGTAACTGCTTACGGCGAGATCCGCTAGATGGAGTCGTCGTTAGGCGTACGTTTAACAGTTTGCGCCACGTGAATGTTTCGAGTCGATTTCCTCCAAAACCAAGCCTCGTACGAAAAAATGTTATTCTACGTTTTCGATTCAGTTTTTCGCGTAGAATCATCCCCTATGTTTTCATCTCGATCACAGTCAACGTACCGTCGTTAATCGCGTAAGTAAACTGACCGGACCGAGCCACTTTGACTACCTTGGTAGCTCTACGAAGGAGACAACGGTAAAGTTGAAATGGCGACAGAGGATATGTAGTGGCGAGGTTGAGGGATCAACGATGACTCCACGCGATAAGAGATCAGCGTCTTATCTCCGTTCGTTATGCCAGCTACCCCGATGGACAACCGGTTATCTCGGCGCGGCTGTGGGTTAACTAGAAAATTTTATAGCATATTGTGCCGTGTGCTACCCGACTTCCTATCCCCGGACCGAAACGAGAGACGATAAAATCGATACGCGGCTAGAGTCGCGTTTCACCTTCGGCCATCGCGACTATTTCGAGCCGAGCACGATTATAATGATCGTTAATTGACCGGCGCGCACCGCTGTATCGCGATCCCCGAGCGAATAAATCCGGGCGTCCCGTTTGAATTATGCAGCACCGAAGACGGCCGATTTGTTGATTACGCGGTGAAAAACAATGGCCATTTGTAGGCCGGCTGCGTCGATCGCGGAACAATGAGTTCCCTGTTCGCTGGATGACTCAGACAATTAATGGCTCGGGAACCTCCACTGGCTCTGCTTCCTGACTTTTCGTAATCCACGCAATTCGCACGGATGCGAACGATTATCGGGCATTTTGAAATAACACCGAGACATGGCAGAGGATGGATATTTTGCTTGGGTAAACAGGAAACGACGCGTGTTGGTTTAACCATTCGGAAACGCCGTTTAGACGAATGGAAAGGAAGATAACTAATTATAGATGTGTCAGAGGGAGACTGCGAAATCGAAGGATCGAGGATGACGAGTATGACGGCCTGGTGTCACGCGGTGGGGAATGGTGGCTTCGCAGGAGAAAGTACACGTGCTGGAAAAATGTTAAAAGCAGGAGTATCGGAGTCTGTCTCTCTTCTGTCTCGTCTTTATACTCCATGACAGTTAATTACATTTGCAAACTTCCAGTTATACGTATTAGGGGGGCTGTGTTATTAGTTAACTCTTCCTTGAGACACGTCTCATTGGTATATACCAGTTAGTATAAAACAAAAATTTTAGTTTGAACAATTATTTGTGATACTGACATTTGTTATAACATATTAAATAAAAAACAATTATGTTCATTCCGACTAACTGAATAGTTCTGGAATAAAGTAAATGAAGAAATAAAATATTGGCAAAATTGAAGTTTGAAGAATTATTTGTGGGCTGACTAATTAAGTAATTCTCAGCTCTCTTTACAGACATGTCTGCTTATCCTCTGTATAGTTGCCAAATTAAGACAGAAAACTTATGTATCCATGTACAAATAATCATACGATTATTATTAACATGATAATGACATAGGGATAAAGTATTTTCAATGTCAATATGATCTCAAATTTGCAATATCAGTCATGAATTACAAATAGTTGCCAAATTAAGACAACGACACATGTATCGATGTACAAATAATCATATAATTACTATTAATACGATAATGACATAGGAGTAAAGTATGTTCAATGTTAGTATGATCTGAAATCTGCAATATCAGTCATGAATTACAAATAGTTGCCAAATTAAGACAACGACACATGTATCGATGTACAAATAATCATATAATTACTATTAATACGATAATGACATAGGAGTAAAGTACGTTCAATGTTAGTATGATCTGAAATCTGCAATATCAGTCATGAATTACAAATAGTTGCCAAATTAAGACAACGACACATGTATCGATGTACAAATAATCATATAATTACTATTAACACGATAATGACATAGGGGTAAAGTATCTTTAATGTTAGTACGATGTCACATCTGCAATATCAGCCATGAATAACAAAACTGACGATAATATTCTCCTAAAACCTGAACTCGATTTTCCAACAGCCAAGATAGATGGAGCCACCTGTTTACCCTTATACGCTTGATCTCCATTAAAACTGAAACTTCTAACGCGATTTACCGTAGTTCGACTTACAAATCCCTTTCTCAGAAACATCCTCGACCTCCCATTTCTGCGTACAAAAGAACCAGTAACATCGCACTCTAACTCCTCGACGAAAAAGGCAGAGAGAAAACGCTGCTGGGAAGCATGACGAAGAAACTCTAGCTCCGGACAAACATAAACCCTCCATTACGAAACACAGTTACAACCCCGGTCAAAAATGGGATTAATTAACCCAGTGAACCAGCCACCACCGGATCCCCGTGACCCCTGTAAAATGCGAAGAGCTCGGATTAGCCGCGCGTGAACGCGCTTCCTCCAGCGGAACATCGAACTCTGCGGTATTAAAACCGATTCACGCGGTTGACAAAGTACAACGAGAAGACGAGGAAGAACCGGGGTGAAAAAAGCAGCGTCGGGTGTCGAGGAGGGTGGACGTTATAACCATACACGGAGAGGTCGAGCCTGGACCCCAGGAATCTTAATGGAGTCGGAGGATTAGCGGGTCCACGCGAGGGGAGCCGGTCCGCCTCTCTGGTCCGAGCAAACAGACGTAATTGCACGCAAACTTCTCTCCACCGGTGGCCTCTATCACGGCTACGATTCAATCAAGGTAGCGGCATAAAACTATTATCGGCTAACGGGACCAAGCGATCGGTAGACCATGGTCCCGGGATGCGTGTTTTCGACCGTGAGACCGGGACCCACCTGTCACGCGGACACGTTGCCGAGCCCTGTTGCTCGATTTCTGGGACCGGCCTCTCGTCAGCCACCTTTCGTTACGTCGATGATAACCGAATCATGTCCGAGGTTACAGGCTGCCGCGAGTTTCAGGTATGCAGCTATTAGGTGGCCAGCGAACGGGACCAGCCTCTACGGTACTCGGCTACATTCTTCACACTTATGCTCCCTGCTGTTTTATTTCGAAACACGTGAACTGATAAATCCGCTACTTCTACGAGATATTTAGATAATAATTACCGGAATTTTTCGTTTATAATATGAACGAGTACGTGATTACTTGGAGAAATATAGGGGGTCAATATGGCCGCTCTATGTGTGTTGTTGCGATGGCAGTAATAGCTGGAAGGCGCGCCTAGTCGTTTCTCTTTAGAATCGACAATCATAAATCGAGACAAGGACTAGGGACGGTAATACTTGAGACAGGACCCAACAGACAGGACGCACGATCGACTGACTCACGAAAATGCTAACCAGACGTACGTATAAATCAAAACAAAACAATACCAAAAAGAGAAACTTCCCTGGCATATTCCCTGTCCTAACCCAAGAGCCTGCCAAACTCCTTGTCCAATGAAAACACTCTAATTTTACTCTTCCTACACTCATTTTCCTCCAATCACCGCAAATCAAGACTAGACAAAACGAGACGACAGGCAGTAGCCAAAAGAGTATCAGACAACAGTGAGGAGAAAACACAGAACAGACGACAGTGAGTACCACGAACAAGACGGTGGTAAGACGTAAAACACAAAACATCAAAACGGTATCGAAACTCAGTGAAACACATAAAACGAGAAGACAAAACGGAAGACGAAGCAAGACGAAACGGCAAAGGCTGAGACGATACACTGCACACAATCATCGTACAACTCACAAAACGTGTAATAAAGTGTAAATACACCAGAAACTGCGCTTTATTACACCACCGAAGTGCTCAATGGCTGGTAAGTGACGCGACACATTGAGAAGAGGGTAGCAGCATTATCATACTCCTACCCAAACCCGCGTGGACCTCATCAACATTTTGCTGAAAATATGTCAATTTCCAAATTCCTTTTCTTCCTGGTAGCAAAACATTAGGAAACAAATGGAAGAATGTAAAGAATAGGAGGAACAGAAAGGCTGTACCTAGGATATATATTAGCCATAAGATAGTTTAACCCTTAACCACCGATGGTGCCTGAATTATAATTAATATAAATATCGTAATCAAAATTATATTACTTCTGAGATGATTAAAGATCGTTTTGAATGGCTCTGATATTATTATTTACACGTCATTGTAGCATTTCAAATCTGACACTTGAAAACTTGCAAGTCGAAGTATGATGAGAATAAGTTGGAGTTGCTGGTCGATATTCATAATTAAAAGTCGGTTAAGGGTTAAGCTTTCGACTGGATTGATAGTTCCACTATTAACCCTTTACACTCTGTTGCAATCGCTATAGTGACATTATAAGATAGCCTGCAACTCCGCAGAATTCCGCTAGATTTATATCAAATATTGTTACATAAAATTCCCGAAACACAGGGTTACCGTATATTTACTGACAGATATACCAATATACCTTTGGCAGAAGAACGGAGAAAAATGAAATACTACTTGATTGGTAAATATTGTACTATAAAATCTAACAAGGAAGGTAAAATAATTCGAAGTTGCTGGTAGGTCATATTAACCCTTTGCACTCGGGGGGTGACTCTCGGTCACCATTTAATCGGATTCTAAAGATGGATATTAATTAATATATCAAATTTAAAATTACCTAACGATGCGTGGAATGTCGAAGAAAAATAATTCTACGTCTTAATTTGCATACGATTCCTCATTTACCATTTTGAAAATATCGTCGACTGTATGACAGAAAGTCTTCGAGTGCAAAGGGTTGAAAATTGCTCGGAGTGCAGAGTATCTGCCACTCTACTCGTCACTGATCCCACAAAATCATCAGCGAGTACGTTTCCCTCACAATCGAGTATTCGTAGAAACCCCCAAGACACCGAAGCCCCCTAAAAATGACTTCTTCGTCGTTACGCGACGATCTATATGACAGTCGAACTCGAAGGTTGCCGTGGAAGATCGTAATAGCGATGTCGGGGTGACAGCTGGAAACTGTCGGGGCTCGTGGAGGGTGCGTTGGAGGTTGGACGCCCGCGTGGGGGGTTGGCGACGGGAAGAAAAAGCCTGGTCGGGGGACAGAACGCGTCGCCCGGGAGTCGTTAAGGCGCTATCGCGTGATTAATCTGCCTGGTGCAGCGAGCGCGTCAGTAATTCTCGCGGCAGGCATCGACTGCGTTACTTGGAAAGCCTCGTACACGCGGGGTCGAAACAAAGTGTGCACACGATCGTTTCCACCCGACATCGACGTCGACGACGACCTGACAGACCCGTGACGAACCTCGCTCCCGATAAGTGCGACGTATCACCTCTATCTACCGAGGGAAATTGCGACCACGCGTTACCGACCACTTTCGCCACGTTTTTACCCCTAAGAAATTACTCGCGTCCGGATTATCGATTTCCACAAATCTCTCACGCGAGATACCCATATCTCGCGATCTTTTTATTCGAGAAATCGAGCTGCATTCGTAGAGATGTAGAGATTATTCGCCGTATCTATTTGGAGCGGATAGAGGAGTGCCTACGCGAGTTTCTGCTCGCCGTTAGATTAGGGTCTTGTATTTCTTCGAATCTGTGGGTCAGATTGTTAACGATCAGAAATGACGATGATATTCCTTGATTTTTTTAAATGAAAATGTTTTTGAAATTATGCTTCTGTTTGCGGTAGTGGTTACATAGATTTTTGGGTATATGTGTGTTGGGATGAGTGGAACAAGTATGAATGGGATTACAATATGTAATGAATTCAGGTTATTGTGATAAATGAGTATGCTTGTAATGATTGAGGTGTGTGTGAATTGTGTGTATCAATGTAATGTATGAAGAAGTCGTGTCATTGAGTAATTGTGAGAAATTAATTATATTTAAAAGCTATATTTGTGTTTAATAATTTTTCTAATTAAATAAAGAATTGTTCTTGTTGTTGTTAAATTTCATCCATCACTAACACTGTTTTAGATAGAATTGCGTTTCTAATGGAAGATTAGAATGAGGTATTAGTGATGAATACAGGGTAGATTAGAAAGTGTAGAGGTATAGGTATTATTAACACTAGATTTACGGAATCCTACAATTTGACAGAAGGGTTGCTTCAATTATACCATGGTAACAGATTTAGTTAACCTATATTAAGACTGTTAATATAATATATAATTGTTTTTAAATTAAACTAATCGTTAAAAAAAGGCACGTTGTTTCCTTTACCTTTTGAACCAATTTGACAGGTGCCTTTAGAAATAGGTATACAGATAGCGTCCGTAAACCTAGTGTTAAACGGAGCTTATTTAATAATACCTCCATTGTGAATTAATTATTAAAAAAGAAAGAAAAATTAATTATTAGAATCAATGAAATATCGCAGATCCCACTGGTAAGTTCTCTATCAAAGGTATCTTCCTTTTAATCTCACCCTTTCCTAACACCCGACCATCAGAAAATTCTAAAATTTGAATATTTATCCATGTCACCAAGATGTTGGAAAAAGGAAGAATCAATCATGGACCAACCCCCACTCTGCATTAACCCAACAACCTCCTCCAACAGGTCTCCTAACAAACCAACCCTTTCTTCTCCCCATTCATCCCTTCCATTTATTTCTCACCCTCTCACCTCTCCACACTACCCGATTCCCAAAATATTCTAAAATTTGGAAATTAATAAATCCGTGTCGCCAAGTTGTTATAAGAAACAAGAATCAATCATGAGCCAACCCCCACCACTCTGAGTTAATACAACACTCTAACAGGTCAAATAATAAACCAATCCTTTATGCCTCCCATTTATCCCTTCCACCCCTTTCTCACCCCATTACCTCTCCAGATCACTGATTCCCAAAAAATTTAAAAATTTGGAGATTAATAAATCCGTGTCGCCAAGATTTCAAAAGAAACAAGAATCAATCATGGACCAACCCCCACTCTGTGTCAATACAACGCCCTAACAGGTCAAATAATAAACCAATCCTTTATGCCTCCCATTTATCCCTTCCCTTCCACCCCTTTCTCACCCCATCGCCTCTCCAGATCACTGGATTCCCAAAAAATTTAAAAATTTGGAGATTAATAAATCCGTGTCGCCAAGATTTCAAAAGAAACAAGAATCAATCATGAACCAACCCCCACTCTGCGTTAATACAACGTCCTAACAGGTCTCCCAACAATAAACCAACCCTTTATTCCTCCCATTCATCCCTTCCACCTATTCCTCTCCATACCAGCGGATTCGCGGAAAATTCGAAAATTTGGAAGTTGATAAATCCATGGTAGCGAAGCGCGGAAAGAAACAATAGAGTGATCACAGGCCAACCCCCTGCGGAATTAACCGCGCGAGCGTTGCGGCAGCGATTCCGGTGACGTTTTCGCGCATTCAACCCCCACCGCGGGTAATCTCCGGTTTCGCGGGAAAAACAGCGAGGAAAGCAGCGAACGCTGCGCGATCGTTCGTCCTTCCGGCCATTATCGTCGTCGGCGCGCGTTATCGCGTTTCCGCGCCTGTTCAAACATCACGCGACAGAGCGACTGAACAGGCGACCGGGCCGGATTAAAGGGCAGAGCAGCTCCTGGAACGCAGCTGCATCCTAAGGGCCGTTAATGATATTCGCAGGTGACACATCTAATTCAGTGACTGTGCGCGCCGGAAGCTGGATGTGATACCGGCGCGGCGTGTTGTCATCGCGCACAATGAGGATAAACGAGAACAAACGGCGGGCCGAGGTGAGAGGACATGTTTGCATTTTCATGTCGTTGCCAGCGGCAGGAAATACGCGAAATTACGACTGCCCAGCCACCGCTGTCTGTTTCCAGCTCAGCCAACTCGAGGCTGCGACCAGTTAGACGAAAGAAAGAAATCGGCTCGGCAGTTGCGCTCGCGAGAGCTTCTCTCTCCCATATTTATCAGCTTTGAAATCGTTGGATCAGAGACACGCGATGCAGATGACCGCGAGAATTAGGCGCAAGAAGAGAGAGGATGTCTTTAACGAGGGAAAATTACTTTGTTGCACGGCACACCTAACCTAACCAGTGTCATGGTGCGCGGGTAGGGTACGAACAGAAGTAACTCACGAGCTCAATTTCAGAATAGTACTAACTTTATGTTTCTGTAGGTTAGGATATTTATAATGGTTTTGACTGGAGCAGAGGTTATTGATATATTGTGTCATGGGGTCCAAGGGATGGCTATAAGTACAGTGATTCATTCGAGCTGTGTCAAAGGTCTGGGTCTACTGGTCGCCTATCTTCTAGTGAGTCATGATGTGTCACAGGGGCAACGTCTCAGGCCCCTGTATGTTTGTTAACTGACACTGTCACATCAGCGCCCTCCTCGTGCTGGAATTCGCGCCTGGCGAATGGCAACCGGTACGTCGCGATTTATTAACCCCTTACCATTTTGTTTCCATTTCGTCTACATGGACTGTCCCGTTCGCTCGTTTCTTTCGTCCCGGTGTTCAAAACTCGTAATTTAATTGCTAATTGTAACCTGACAGCGATATATCGACGGTGGTACTTTATCGAACCGGATTTTTCAGGTATGAAAATGGAAAGGAATTTTGAGTAGCGAACAGAACCAGTCGGGGTAGAGTATCGGGCTAGATTATAGTCCTGTTTCGAGTTGGTCTCCGTATAGTGTTTCACTGAACGGATTTTTCTTATTTCAACATACTGCTGGTAAAACGCAGTCCGTCGTGTTCAAATTTAATTGATAATTACGATTTGACGGAATATCTCGATGTGGGCATCGTATTACAGTGGATTTTTAAAATACGGAAATGGTATCGAATTTTGAGTATCGAGAATTATGACAGTCTCGAGTAAAAAATTTCTGAGACACTGTGTATTATACCAGTCACGTGAACTCATACCATATAAGGGGTGCATGAAATACTGAAATAATTAATTTCATTTTCAAATTTCCAAATTTTCAAATTTTTAAATACCAAAGAGTATACAAAGTACTGAAAAATTATCTGGAAATTTATAATGAAATGTAAGAAAAATAATGTATTAAATTGCAATATTATTTGTCTGAAATCGATTTTTGGAACAATCGTCGCAATTCGGCTTCTACTCGGGATAATATAGTTACCAGAATGTTGGAGGATTGAAGTAAAGAAATAAAGATGGCGAGTGGCGAACGCGTGGCGATAATTCGGGGTGGCTGAAATAGAAGACGAAGGACGCGATTTCTGAAGGAAACGCGAGAGATACGCGGTCAGCGAACCGGCTGCGGCTGTTCCAGCTGGGAGGCACAGGGGTGAAAAAAGGAGGAAGAAAAGAGGCGAGGCATGAAAGGCAGCACGAGCCCGTGGCCACGGTGAATACGCGGCGCGCAACGTGCGTTATGCGCGTGCTTATTTTAATTCGCTTGTTAGAGGGCCAAGAGGGATCAAAAGGGGTCGGCGACGACGTGCTCCATTCGCGTGGCGCGCTGTTCTTGCACGGCTCCGCTTCTATCCGCGCCGTGGAATCCGTTTTTCAACGGGGCAGGGAAAAGTCGCGGCCCGGTTCCGTCGTCAAATTTCACGTCCCCGTGGCCTCGGTACTGGCTGATTATTTTCGGGAAATATCTACTTAGGTGCGTTGAACAGTACTTTTGCGATCGCGCGATCAAATTTCTGGGTTTCAGCAAATTTCAGTCGTATCGTGTCCTGTGTAAGATGGAATCTTGATTATTTGCATTAATGTCAAAGAATTTGGATTTAAGGCAGCGAATATTTAAATAAATCGCGTGTTAACCTTCTGTGCTCGACGACTTTTTGGCTCAAGAGGGGTACGAGGTGAAAAATTTTCTTCCATAAGGCTGATGATATTTTTTAAATAAGAAATCGTATAATAATTAACACGTAGAATTATTCAATTTCGATACCTCGCACACTGTTGCATTATTTTAAATTTGATATATTAATTAATATCGAGCTTCGAAATTTTATCAAATGGTGACCTAGAGGCACCTCTCCAGTGTAAAGGATTAATTATTTTCGTATTTAAATTCAAAAATTCTTAGCTTTACGTAAATTTCTGTCATACTGCATTCTATGTACTGTACAGTCTTGGTTATTTTTGTCTAGTGATTTTAGCTTTGGAGGCGTAGGTATTCACATAAATGTATTAATAGTTTTCATCCCAATTAAATGAAAAAGTTCTTGGTTTACGTAAATTTTAACCCTTTGCACTAGAGAGACGACTCTCAGTTGCTATTTAATCAGATTCTAAAGATCGTTGTTAATTAATACCTCGAATTTAAAATTTCTCAACAACGCATGGAATATCGAGGTAAAATAATTTTACGTCTTACAATTAATTTACCCTTCTTATTTACCGGTTTTAAAATATCGTCGACTTTATGGCAGAAAGTCTTTGAATTATTATTTCTCTATAACGAAAAAATTTCTGAGTGTAAAAGATTAATATATGTGTACTAAATTTTTCAATATTCATTTTGCAAATAGTGGTAGGTTTAGTAGTAATTTAATTTTAATTAATTTGAGACTCGATAGGATGTTTATGATAAAATTAGGTTTAGCGAATTGGGACGAGATGTATTTTCCTTTGTGGGAAAGAGAGTTTTAAAAATATCGTCGACTTTATGTGACACAAAATCTTTGAATTATTATTTTTCTGTAACGAAAAGGGTTAATAATATTATATAATATTCCATGTACAGTAGAATCTTGTTTATTTAAATTAATTTAAATAATTTTTGAATATCGAGGTAAAATAATTCTACGTCTTACAATTAATTTGCATTTCTTATTTACCGGTTTGAAAATATCGTCGACTTTAGAGCAGAAGGTCTTCGAATTACTATGTTTCTGTAACGAAATGATCGTCGAGTACAAAAGGTAAATAATATTATATAATATTCAATGTACACTAGAATCTTGTTTATTTAAATTAATATAAATAATTTCGTATTTGAGAACTCGTATTACGTTCAAAAAATTTACGAGTTCTGCAGCAAGAAGGTACTATTCCGATTCTAATTTTCATAGAATATCTAAAAAAATGAAAAGACCATAAATATTCCTGCATCTACATATTTAGCAAACGCAATCATAGATAATATATTCAAAATGTGATTCCTGGAAGATTTATGGATCTACATTTTCCTAGTGCTATGCTACTCTAAATCGTTACTCATTTCTACAGCTGATCGCGCACTCTATGATGTGCACATGCAAAATGTGTTCGTATAACGGTGTCTCGGATAATCGAGATTCCGCTGTAATTTATTTACATAAAATTCAGATTATTTCCTTACCGATGCCAGTATGCATCACCGCTACATCAACGTCTCTCGAATCATCGCGGTAAGCATCGGGAATCATCAATAAGCGGCGCGAGAAGATTTATAAAATTCAACGGTATCCACCGAGTGAGTGCGTCATCCAGGAATTAAAAATTCATACAAACGAATAACATCGGAATTAAATCCACGGTACTCGCGTAATGCGCAATTGTACGATACACTGCACGTGGAAATACGAGCATGCTATCGATGAATGATTAATGCCCGGAGAAAAGTATGGAACGCAGAAGCGATATCTTTAATGATATCGAGAATGGATTCACGAGAAAAGGGATGGTGAATTGATAGAACGTGAATGTCTGCAGGAAATTAACGTAATCACCGAGTAATATGATTGAGTAAGCCACAGTTAGCAATTCTTATCGTCAAACGTGTAATTACGCAATCAGTACTGAGAAATGTGGTAATAATAGTCGCTATTATCAAACGTATTATTATACCACAGTCGTGGCTACAATGTTATTATCGAATTACGTATTAAACAGCAGTAACAACTGCCGATTATGTCTTTTTAATCAGGCCACATTGAATGCGAAAATTGAACGGTGCAATTTTCGCATAACCGCGCTCACGCGCAATTTCCATATGCAGAAACCGCGTTTAGATTTCAAATATTCAAGTGCTGAAAACGGAACATGAGAATTAAAACAGCGGTGCTCGCATAATCCCGTGTACCGTTTTCAAATATCAAATCTAAATTCAGATTTGAAATTTATAATCGCAAGAGAGCGAGCGTAAATGTTAAGAGCAAAAATTTCCCGTATAATCTTTTCGGATAACAATCGCTTAAACGCTGCGTACCGAACGCGAAAATTAAAAGCAGCGATTTTCGCATAATCGTGCCGTTTCTAAAGACAAAAACCGGCGTTAAATTTCTAATTTTTAATCGTCGCGAGTCGAGCGGAAAATTTAGAAGCAGCGGCACCACACATAATCACACGCCAGCTATTTCCAAACGCAAAATTGCAAACGCGGATTTCGCATTTTTAATCACTGTAAGCTCGGGGTACGAGAGTTAATCGCGTGTACCGTGTGTTTAGATTTTCAATTTTCATTCCCTGCGAATTGAACGCAAAAATTACAAACAATTTCTGTTATAAAGCCCTGTATAACATTTTCCAGCACAAAAGCGTCATTTAGGTATTAAATTTATACTCGGTACGAAGTGAATGAGAAAATTATTAAATACAGGGTACCCCCCAAAAACGCATACACATTTTAATATCTTATTTTTTCTTTTCTAGATACAAGCTATTTAAAATATTGGCTGATTTTAGAGTAGACTTTGAAAGACGTAAATATATTTTAAAGTGCTATCACCATAATCTGTAATACATCTAAATATATACTGTTTTTATTATCACGCAAAGTGTGTATACCTTTTTCTGGGACACCCTATATAATCAATTTCGAAGCAACCAAATCTGAATTCAGATTTCATAATTTTGAATCCTAATTACATAAATACATAAATTATAATTGCATAAATATGGAAGCCAAGTGCAATTATTTTTCTCGTGAATGTTAGGATTATTTTGGGATATAAATTCTGAATTAGGGTACGAGAAAATTATTAAATATAACCACTTTCGAAAGAACCAAATGTGAATTTAGATCTCATAATTTTGTATCCTAATTATATAAATATATAAATTACAATTGCATAAGTATGGAAGCCAAGTGCAATTATTTCTCGCGTCATTGTTATAGTTATTTTAGAATATAAATTCTGAATTTGGGTCCGAGAAAATACATAAATATAATAATATAATTATTAAAGATAACCACTTTCGAAAGAACCAAATCTGAATTTAGATTTCATAATTTTGTGCCCTAATTAAATAAATAAAAAATGTTTTTATAATTACATAAATACATAAATTACAGTCAAGTGCAATTATTTTTCGCGTCATTGTTAGAGTTATTTTGAAATATAAATTCTGAATTTGGGTCCGAGAAAATTATTAAATATAACCACTTTCGAAAGAACCAAATCTGAATTTATATTTCATAATTTTGCATCCTAATTAAATAAATAACAAATATTTGTATAATTACATAAATACATAAATTACAATTGCACAATTATGAAAGCCAGGTGCAATTATTTCTCTCGTGATTCTTAGGGTGATTCAGGAATATAAATTCTGAATTTGGGTCCAAGAAAATTATTAAATATAACCACTTTAGAAAGATCCAAATCTGAGTTTAAATTTCATAATTTTGCATCCTAATTACACAAATGCATAAATATTTTTATAATTACATAAATTACATAAATATGGAAGCCAACTGCAATTATTTTTCGCGTGATAGTTAGGGTTATTTCGGAATATAAATTCTGAATTTGGGCACGAAGAGTATGGTGATTCGAAAGCTCCTGCAGCTGGAGAAATTGCGTACGCATGGGCGTCGCGACGACGGTACGAAATAATGACAGGCTTTCGCGAAGCTTCGAGCTGGTGACGCTCGATTATCGAACAAACGCAGCTCGCCGGCGTGCGTGTCGATCATTACTGTCATTACTGTCATTACTGTCAGCGCGGGCGTGGACGTTTCGGGTGAAAACGACGCGATTTAACACTTCATTTTGCCAGGCCACCGGCACAAGGGCCCTCGCGCAGAACGCTCGCTCCTTTTTCGATCCGACGAGATAACGAAGCTCGTGGAAACAGCGCGATATAAATGAAATTGCGAATTTTAGAGCCGAACCGGGCACGCCGATAAAATTAATCCGATATTCTAACGGTTGCAATTATTTATTTCGCGGTGACACGTTCGCTCAGCTCTGACGGATTTAAACGCTGACACTGAAGCGAATTTATTGGTTAGAATTTTTCATTCGTCCCTCGATATGCATTTTCCAACACCGGCATCCCGCTTTCGACAGATGAGCAAGAAACTAAGCAATTATTAAAAAATTAAAAATGCACCGATCTATGGAAGGGGTTGTTGAAACATCGTAGATGGATAATTAAAAAGAATTAAAAATTCGATCTTATCTTCGATGTAGACGGATTCGAAAGTGGATTTGGATTCTTAAACGCGGAAGATTTTTTTTGCAACAGGTGAACAGGAAAAAAAAATTATTCAAAAATTCGAAATGAACGAATTTATGAGTAAAACTATTCTTGAAAATATAGATAAAAGATTAAGAAGAATTAAAAATCGAATTTATTTGAAGAATCTTCCAAATACACGAAATTAATATTTTAAATATCATAACCTAATTATAAAAGATTGGAAATATGTACCAAAATATTACTATATTTATAATACCTCTTTCTAGAAAAATAAAAACGTGTTTACATGAAAATATCCAAGAACCATCTGAGACACCAGTGTTCTAAAATTATAATTCTTCCAAATGAAAATTTTATTTCCAATAGGTGAACAAGAAACTGAAGAATTATTCAAAAATTCGAATTGAATGAATTTATGAATAAAACTATTCTGCAAAATATAGATGAAAGATTAAGAAGAATTAAAAATCGAATTAAGGACAGAAATATTCCAAATACACGAAATAAATATTTTCAATTTCATAATCTAATTATAAAAGATTGGAAATATATACCAGAATCTTACTATATTTATAATACTTGCTTCTAGAAAAATAAAAAAGTGTTTAGATGAAAATATCCAAGAACCATCTGAGACACCAGTGTTCCAAAATTATAATTCTTCCAAATGAAAATTTTATTTCCAATAGGTGAACAAGAAACTGAAGAATTATTCAAAAATTCGAAATGAACGAATTTATGAGTAAAACTATTCTTGAAAATATAGATAAGAGATTAAGAAGAATTAAAAATCGAATTTATTTGAAGAATCTTCCAAATACACGAAATTAATATTTTAAATATCATAACCTAATTATAAAAGATTGGAAATATGTACCAAAATATTACTATATTTATAATACCTCTTTCTAGAAAAATAAAAACGTGTTTAGATGAAAATATCCAAGAACCATCTGAGACACCAGTGTTCCAAAATTATAATTCTTCCAAATGAAAATTTTATTTCCAATAGGTGAACAAGAAACTGAAGAATTATTCAAAAATTCGAATTGAATGAATTTATGAATAAAACTATTCTGCAAAATATAGATGAAAGATTAAGAAGAATTAAAAATCGAATTAAGGACAGAAATATTCAAAATACACGAAATAAATATTTTCAATTTCATAATCTATTTATAAAAGATTGGAAATATATACCAGAATCTTACTATATTTATAATACTTGCTTCTAGAAAAATAAAAACGTGTTTAGATGAAAATATCCAAGAACCATCTGAGACATCAGTGTTCCAAAATTATAATTCTTCCAAATGAAAATTTTATTTCCAATAGGTGAACAAGAAACTGAAGAATTATTCAAAAATTCGAAATGAACGAATTTATGAGTAAAACTATTCTTGAAAATATAGATAAAAGATTAAGAATAATTAAAAATCGAATTTATTTGAAGAATCTTCCAAATACACGAAATTAATATTTTAAATTTCATAACCTAATTATAAAAGATTGGAAATATGTTCCAAAATTTTACTATATTTATAATACTTCTTTCTAGAAAAATAAAAACGTGTTTAGATGAAAATATTCAAGAACCATCTGAGACATCAGTGTTCCAAAATTAGAGTTCTTCTGAATGAAATATTTTCACAATAAAATTACCATAATTTTCACGATTAACACTTTGACTGCTATGCACCTTTCACGTAGTACACTCAGGGGGCCCCAATAAAATTTCTATTATTCCTAGGATATAATGATGAATTATCAAATAATATAGCAAAGGAAACGAAGAATGATGCAAATTATTAATGCTTCTTATTCAAAGTCCCCTATTTATTTACGTTGTTGAAATATTGAAAAATTGGTTAGAATAAAACAATTTTAAATATAAATTTAAAAATAATTAGAATATAAATTTTAAAAATTGGCATCACCGAACATTGGTGACCACCATAGCTCCACTGAGGAGACTGATGACACTGGTCACTGAAGACCACCATGGCAGTCAAGGTGTTAATACAATTTTGTTCTACTTCGATGTATAATTATTTTCGAATTACTCTCAATTCCTCGATTCCTCGATGCCTAATACAATACATTCGTATCAAAAATCATGCAGGGGAACGAACGAATAGAGAATATTCTCTTTAGAAATTACTCCAACTATCGAACACTTTCTCAACGGGGTTCGCATTGTAGTGGTTTTTACAAAAGGATATAATCGATTTCTACGGGAGATACCCGGCGAGCGTAATGTATGAATTAAAATAAACTTTCCGCCGCATTACCCTGTTCTTTTCACTCCCCCGCGTTTACATTTCGCCGCTCTAACTGAATAACTTTCCTTTTTCCCGCAATTCTTTCCCGCAGTCTTCCGCGTCTCGTGATACATTTACAGTTAATGCAAATGTGAAAAGGGAGCCGCTGGCTTCTCCTTTACAATACAATTTCATTTCTCGCAGTCGTCTCTCCTAGCCGAGGAATATCAATACGATATTCCCGATACAGAATACACCGTCTGATTGTCCGGGGTCAATGGTATATTTTCTATTATCATCCAGGGTTATTAGAAATTATTCCCATACCACGTATCGTCAGACGGAACCCACAAAGAAAAGAAGAAATATTCCAATATTCGAATATCGTTCTATTACCACGATTACTATGATAAAAATTTGTAAAAATTTGCAAAAATTCGACTGAGTGTAATGTTAGACGGAAATACGAAGGAAGATATTAAGATAAGAGTTATCGGTACTGAGACGGAACCCACAAAGAAAAGAAGAAATATTTGAATATCGTTCTATTCCCATAACACGATAAAAATTTGCAAAATTAATAGAAATTTGCAAAGATTCGACTGAGTGTAATATTAGACGGAAATACGAAGAAAGATATTAAGACAGGAGTTATCGGTATTCAAACGGAACCCACAGAGAAAAGAAGAAATATTCCAATATTCGAATATTGTTATATTACCACGATTACTACGATAAAAATTTGCAAAAATTCGACTGGGTGTAATGTTAGACAGAAATACGAAGGAAGATATTAAGATAGGAGTTATCCGTACTCAGATAGAACCCACAAAGAAAAGAAGAAATATTCGAATATCGTTCTATTCCCAAGAGACGATAAAAATTTACAAAAATTGGTACAAAATTTGCAGAAATTCAACTAGGTGTAATATTAGACAGTAATGTAAACGAATATATTAAGATAGGAGTTATCGGTACTCAAATGGAACCCACAAAGAAAAGAAGAAATATTTGAATATCGTTCTGTTACCACAAAACGATAAAAATTTGCAAAAATTTGTGAAAATTCGCAGAAATTCGTCTAAGTGTAATATTAGACGGAAATACGAAGGAAGATATTAAGATAAGAGTTATCCGTACTCAGATAGAACCCACAAATTAAAGAAGAAATATTCGAATATCGTTCTATTCCCAAGAGACGATAAAAATTTACAAAAATTGGTACAAAATTTGCAGAAATTCTACTAGGTGTAATATTAGACAGAAATGTAAACGAATATATTAAGATAGGAGTTATCGGTACTCAAATGGAACCCACAGAGAAAAGAAGAAATATTTGAATATCGTTCTATTACCACAAAACGATAAAAATTAGCAAAAATTGGTAAAAACTTGCAGAAATTCGACTGGGTATAATGTTAGACAGAAATACGAAGGAAGATATTAAGATAGGAGTTATCGGTACTCAAACGGAACCCACAGAGAAAAGAAGAAATATTCGAATATTCGAATATCGTTCTATTCCCACGAGGCGATAAAAATTTGCAAAAATTCGACTGAGTGTAATATTAAACGGAAATACGAAGGAAGATATTAAAATAGGAGTTGTCGGTTCTCTGGTGTTAGTATTCACCGTTGCAAGAAATTATTTCTTTTCTACGGATCGTCAGACAAAGCCGGCAAAGAAGCAACGAGATATTCCACGAGCGTTTCTCTGAAACTAGCATAAATTTCGTTCCCCTCTCCCAGGACCGTGACAAAAATTTGTAAAAATTTTGGAAAATTTGGGAAACTTGCTGGAAATAAAATCTGGATCGAGGTATCCTAAAACTGCTATTTATTTAGAATACTTATTTAGTATTATTGATAATTATTCCTCCAACACTGAATCGCCAAAAGAAAATGACAGAGTATAGAAATATTTTGCAATTTATTTCCATCCTCTTGCATTATAAAAATTTGCGAAAATTTAATACTGTAATAAAATGCAAATAGAAATATTCATATAACTATATTTCTACTCTTAATTTTTTATTTTGATGTAGAACATTGTTCGTCCCTCTTAACTCGAATTATCAGTGATGCCATCTCTATCAATGATACTTATTTAGTATCATTGATAATTATTTCTCCAACACTGGATCGCCAGAAGAAAATGACAGAGTATAGAAAAATTTCGCGATTTATTTCCACCCTCTTGCATCATAAAAATTTGCAAAAATTCGATGCGTAATATGAGAGAAAATAAAATGCGAATGGAGATATTCATGCAACTATATTTCCACCGCGACTCCTCGGAATATTCCTCGTGCTTTTTAATACGAATCGACGAGACAGCGAAAATCACGTGACGTTTCCAGTCAGAAACATTCGCGGTATAATCTCGCTGTTTTATACGTTATGTATTACGACTGCGTTATACCAGGTGAAATCACGCTGAAAAGAATGCAAATTGAATTGCGTGGAAGGAAGGAAACGGCGAGTGTGTTTATCGGGTTTCCCGTTGGAGATTGAAACATGGCTGATGGAGCAGCGGACGTGACCAACCGACTGATGCCGTTCTACGTCTCTCGCTAATCGCGCATGACTTTCCTCGCAAAATTAGAAATACCATTAGCGAGCACGAATCTCTCGTTGCCCCAGCCTGGTCAGTAGGCCACGGTCTACATTTTCCCTCCAAACATCAATTAAAACGTCCAGCCTATTTCGTTCCGTCGTTCCTTTTCCGCTTTCGCTTCTACGACAATGTCAGAAGAATTATACGTATCGGACAGCGGCTATTAACATAATTACAGCTTCATTTCGACGTCGCGACGGAGATACCGATATAATTAATCCTCGATACCGTTTATCTTATTTGCATGGATAAACGTGGAAAATAGAGGAAGGTTGCCGAGCGAATAAATTTACATTTTCTTCCTGAGAAAATGGAACCCTGGATCCAGCTTTCCATCGCGAAAGTGCGAAAGTGCGTTAAACTGAACGAGTGGAAAAATTCTCGAAATGAAATCTATACACCGTGATCAAATAAATTTAGAAAAGAAAAATTGCTAAATCTGCCATTTTCTTTTTATCGTATCGCTTCGATTATCAGATTTAAGCACACGCAGGTTCGAGGTTAAGTTAGGTGGTTTGAGGTTAGGTTTTTGTGAGAAAACAACACGCCGCAATTTGTTAATGCAAAACTATTGTTTAAGAAAGGAAAACTGTGAGAATACCTTAAACAAAAGAAAAATAAAGAGAAACGCTAATCTTTGGTCCCCTATAATGCACTTCTTCCACTACGCGGGCACCCAGGACCGTTCAGCGCGTTCACCGGACCCCGACCCCACGTATCGAAAGGCCCCGCGGTCTACGAAAACTCGTCAGACATTTTGCAAGACCCCCTGTATAGTATATTTTGAATATTCGGGTGTGTGTAGAAAATACAATCGCATAATTCATTAATCTGACACGTGTGCAAGATATTCTCTTCCATCTTTGATACGACTGTAACACGGACGCGGAAGATATTAGATGTTAAGGTAATCAATCAATTAGAAAGCACCGATTTTGACTAACATTTCAGAGAATGATGGTACCATACCATTTACCGATGCCATATCGGATTTAAATGCGTATTCTGGTTCCGCCAAATTTTTGAACCTGGCCCCGAAAAAGGTCACGTTGGCCCTGTATGCACGAGCACGTGGTCACCCAGATCCGTAGTACCAACTCACACACCGCACTAGGCACAGAAACACGACTACCAATCCAACAAATAATCCAAGAGTTAACCGTTCAAATAGCAAGAGCAAAGTGCGGAGTATTGAAAGATCAAGATGGCGTTGCAGTCGAGTCGAAAGACGTATAAAACTTAGACAGCGCTAGACAGCACTGAAACCCAGGTTATCCAAGGCAATCAAAATTTATGCCACTGGTTAGCATAATAAATTAGCCGAATATCTCTGATCGAAGCCCGTCTGAGCGCGACGTCTCATCTGGACCACGTTAATAGCTCGCGAGGGGAAACAAAAGCAAACTCTATCCCGTCTCGCGTCTTCGAAGACACACGGGGCTCGCAGCTGCTTTGAGACGCGATCTCTCGTTTCGCCCGAGGTGCAAACCGGGAGCAGAAGCCGGTCCGCTTATCAGCCTCGCGGCGCAATCACGGGCCGAGCCGAGCTTCCTCTAATTATTAATTAACGTAGAACCGGCCTGTCTATTAATCGCGGCGTGGCCTAGTCGATCGCCGCGGCGCTGGAAAAAGCGACGAAAATAATTTCCGCTCGGGGAGTCGGGCAGGGTGCACGGAGACGACAGAGGCAGGCGAGCTTCTTTCTCGAGCAGCTCCTTTCACGAGGAGAAATAACGAGTGCCCTGTGAAAAGGAAGGCCGTGAAAAGCCCGGCCGCCGCTGGCCGTGTACACGCACCTAATGCGATGGTAACGCGCGATCAAAGGCTTGAAAGGGGCCGCGTGTTTTCTCGAATTAGGCCGTGAATGCACGCCAGCCTACTTTGATTAGGTGGCTGTCGAAGAAAGAACGGCTTGTTGCGCCGTACACGGCATCCTTGGCCCCGTGGCCGTCTCGCTCCTCCGCCAGCGCGCCATCTTCTTAACTTTTATACTCCACGCCGATCCAGCTGCGCGAAAAAATTAATTATATCGGTGCCTTCTGAGGGCGCGTTTGTTCCTGCTAATTGCAGGATTACTGGCACACTCCATGCGTGTCTGGGTATATATAAACTGATAATGGCAGTGGAGTATGAGAGAGGCCGGAGTCATTGGAAAAGTTGTATCGAGAAGTGCCGCGACTCGCGTGCGGTTTAGTTCGGAGGACGCCAGGTGGCGCGCCGTTCGAGTTAAGTATCGGTGAGGTTATGGCGGCGCTGCGGTAGAGTTCAGACGAGACGTTCATCGAACGCTACGTCAGACGCAGTGGCTCCTTTTGATACGAGATAGAGATAATGCGAATACTTTATTGCGAATTTAATACGAACACTGGTAAGGCTATGATCTAGGCATCTAATCTCAATAAATTTTCAGTAATTGCGGAAACCATAACTTAGAAACCAGCTGGCACATCTACATAGGTAATTTTAATGCAGCTATAGTTGTTCAAAGTCAAATAGATGGGACATAAATGGACCATAGATCACAGTGAAGGAAATGAGAACAAGGAAAATGTCCAGGACTGCCGATTTTCGCTCGGAAGAGATCGGGATTGGATTCTGCTAGGTTCCCCAGCTCGTTACGCTAGACAATTCGTCATCGACCCCTCGGAGCCAGCACCTAAGGCGTGCAAACGATGTCGGACAAATTGTAAGAACTGTCCGAACGAAATTACATCCCCCTTGGTGTTAGCCAGCTCGCAACTATCGACGAAGAACGCACAGAGAGAGGCGCAGGTGGAGAAGAGAGGAGCCAGCGAGGTATCTTCGAGGAACGAACGTGGCCCGGGTGTAGACGAGAGAAGAGGAGCATAGTAGGCCGTGCACATCCTCAGACTCTGTAATCTGTCGTCATGGCGACGCGGGCAAAGCCTCTCGGCGCCTTTCCTTCTGAATTATTTACGGGCACCGTCTCCACGAGGACGGTGTCACGGCTCGAGGACAGACCCCGGTTGACCTGGATCGCGATCAGAGACACCGAAAGTCACTTTTTCCTATCTTACGATTGCTACTAACGGGATCGTGAGACAGGGGCGGACGGGCGGCGTCCTTGGTCGGAAATAGGGGAGCCTTTTTCTATTTCGTTGGCATTCCTAAGTAGCCGGAGTTTATCGGGAATCGCGCCACGCTTGGCAAGAGGGCAGGGAAAGGGGATCAGAATTTGATCCGAAATCGAGTCCCTCGGCTGCGCGAGCACACCGAGTGGCTTTTATCAGACGCTGCTAATGGGATCTCGTTGAACCGTTCTCGAAAGGGATGAAGAAACGAATCAACGAGTTACGAGTCGGAAATAATGGATTGAAATTATTCCACGCGTGGTACGCGAAATCGAATAATCTCGCGTCCACTGGAAAAACGTCGATTTTAATTGGAAAACATCGGCCGGGTTGCCTGAGCGGCGCTGATGGCCGGAGGAAGGGGGTTGGCTCGCGTTAAAAAATACGTATTTAAAATCAATTTCTACGGAGATTACGTGGCCGCGGCCGGCTAGCTCGCACTCGCGCGCGTTTCATAGAATAATAACGAGAGGAACGAGAGATTTTCGAGTAATGAAGAGTTATGCGAACCGCGGTAATTTATAAGCAATATCGGCCGCTGATCGATGACACTTCCACGTCGTTGCTCATCGTTACACGGCCCGATATTATTTGCCGGGCTTCTATTTGTCTCCTGCTGACAATATTAATTTAACATCCTATTAATATTGCGAACGTTAATTTATGTTCGCCATTGTTGCCCGACTCTCGTTTACCCAATGCATGCATGTATCTTCCCGTGCGCGCGCGGACTGCGGAGTATCGCGAGACAGCGTTTGGAAACGCGCCCTGAGATTAATACCCACGACGTCTCCGTGCTCCCGTTGCTCGATCGGAATACCAAACGAACGAGAAACCACGCTAAACACCGAAAGTCTCCAGCGAAACGTGTCACGCCGCTTAGTTTCATTCGCCACGTTTATCGCCGGCCACCCCTCGCCGACCGGATATCCGCTCGGACACGTTGCAGCAAAAATTACCAAGAAACGCTGGGAACCCACGCTGCACCGAGTGTCGCCCTCCCCCTTTCCTCTGGCAAGTTAAGTCCCGCCATTTTGCGTCGTGGCTGCACGCTTTGTTCGCTTCTCGCCGACCTCTGTCGAGTTTGGGGAATTTAAATTTGGAGAATTGACGACACCGCGAATTTCTTATTAGTGTCACAATTTGCGAGATGATTCTACACGAAAATATAAGTCGATAACGTGCAATAACATTTTCTTGTACGAGGCACCATTTCCGAAAAAATTGGCTCGGAATATCAGTGGGTTGGGTGTGCACTTAATTGCGACTCCATCTAGGGACTTACTATAAAACTATTATCACTAGCGTTCTATTACCCATAACGTATATTGTCTCCTAAATTCTTATTGTCCTCGCGAACTAAATAACTACGTACAATAATTGCAAACTCGATTTTCCCTCGAAAGAAGCCTCGAAAAATTGACGACAAGATTCTATTCCAAATTTTCGATTTATTTTTTCCCCTATTTTTCGAACTGGGTCTCCTATCTATATACGTATATCACAAGTGCGCAGCTTCGTTAATTACTCGCACACCCGACACCTGCTTAGCATCCTGCACTCATAAGCGACTTCCAGCCATAGAAATTTCAAGCTTCCACTTAATTAACCAAACCTCCACCACCCCACACCCTGATTTATTTTTTCCCCTATTTTTCGAACTGGGTCTCCTATCTATATACGTATATCACAAGTGCGTAGCTTCGTTAATTACTCGCACACCCGACACCTGCTTAGCATCCTGCACTCTTCGGAGACGTTCCCGTTGACCAGACTCCTCAAGACCCAGTAGGATTTTTTCAGCCATGGCGTGCTGGCGCGCGCGGCAGCCTCTGGAACACGGAATCGCATTATCCCGCCTGACGTTTACTCGAACGGAAGAAGCTCTAGCTGTATTATTGTAATTGATTCCTCCAGGACCCGTAGGAGAAGCGGCAGTGTCAGGATCGAAGGCACGCAGGGGGTGGGTAAGTCGATTATCGAGGCTCGGTCGATAAGGCAGAGGAGAACGCCCGGCGTTCGGACAGATTTACGTCTGCCTCGATAAACCTTCGAGATTAAGAGTGCCGAGTTCCTTCTCTCTTTCCACTATACCCCCCTCCCCCCGTTTCCTCCGCCGCTGGTTGTCTTCCTTCCGCCCCCTCGCTCGCGTCACGATTGATCCACAGCGGAGGAAGCTTTATTTCGAAATCCGTCGAGCACGTTCCAGCCGTGATGAAACCGTATACACCGCGGCAGATACGCATCAGCCGGCATTACGGAAACATTACGGAATGATCGATTTTTCGCGGCACGGTTTTATCCGCAGACGTGTGCCAGGGAGCAGTGTCACGCACGATCAGCCGGCGGATAAGGGGGTTGCTACGCTTCGAATTCGACTCCCGATTCCGGGGGCTGGAGAAGCGACTTCTTGCGGAAGAGCAGCCAGTCGTGTCGGCCAGTGCTATATACATGAGAGAGATAAAGGGTGAACTTCATACAATAGTCACTCACTCTCAGGTTCAACCCCCTGGTCATGGAAAAATATACGATTCGTATTTTTCTGTGTTTGTAAAATTATATGCAATTGTTTGGAGTCTAATCGAATCGTTAATTTTAATTAGTTTTAGTTTGAATTAATTTTAATTTATAGTTTGGACTATAATTTTTTGGGAGGGGGGATATGTACGATTTATGTTTCTTATTGTATAAAATTCTACGAGATCGAACAGGATTGATCAATTTTAAAGTGATTTAACGAGCAACGAAATATCCCTTGTTTGGACTATAATTTTTTGGGAGGGGGGATATGTACGATTTATGTTTCTTATTGTATAAAATTCTACAAGATCGAACAGGTTTGATCAATTTTAAGGTGATTTAACAAGTAACGAAATATCTTTTGTTTGGGCTATAATTTATTTTGGGGGTACAGTGCCTATATACACGAGGAAGATAAAGGATGAACATCGTACAATAGTCACCCTCCTCCCAGATTCAACCCCCTGGTCTTGGAAAAATATACGATTCGTATTTTTCTGTGTTTGCAAAATTATATGCAATTATTTGGAGTCTAATCGAATCGTTAATTTTAATTAGTTTTAGTTTAAATTAATTTTAATTTATAGTTTGAACTATAATTTTTTGGGAGGGGGATATATACGATTTATGTTTCTTATTGTATAAAATTCTACGAGATCGAACAGGATTGATCAATTTTAAAGTGATTTAACGAGCAACGAAATATCTCTTGTTTGGACTATAATTTTTTTTTTGGGAGGGGGGGGAATGTGTATGATTTATGTTTGTTCTTGTATAAAATTCTACAAGATCGAACAGGTTTGATCAATTTTAAGGTGATTTAACAAGTAACGAAATATCTTTTGTTTGGGCTATAATTTCTTTTTGGGGGTACAGTGCCTATATACACGAGGAAGATAAAGGGTGAACATCATACAATAGTCACCCTCCTCCCAGGTTCAACCCCCTGGTCTTGGAAAAATATACGATTCGTGTTCTTCTGTGTTTGCAAAATTATATGCAATTATTTGGAGTCTAATCGAATCGTTAATTTTAATTAGTTTTAGTTTAAATTAATTTTAATTTACAGTTTGAACTATAATTTTTGGGGAGGGGGATATGTACGATTTATGTTTCTTATTGTATAAAATTCTACGAGATCGAACAGGATTGATCAATTTTAAAGTGATTTAACGAGCAAAGAGAGATCTCTTGTTTGGACTATAATTTTTGGGGAGAAGGAGGGGGGATATGTACGATCTATGTTCATTCTTATATAAAATTCTACGAGATCGAACAGGATTAATCAATTTTAATATGGTTTAACGAGCACTGTTAGATCTCTTGTTTAAACTATAATTTGCTTCACACAAATAAGTATGATTTATGATTTTTTTCTTTCTCTATAAAATTCTATAAAATCGAATTGATTTGATCAATTATAATGATTTAACGAACAACGAGAGATCTCTTGTTTTGGACTACAATTTTTTCCAGAAAAATGCGTATGATTAATGATTTATGACTCTTTTCCGTTCGTATAAAATTCTACAAGATTTTTCAGGCATCCGACCGAAACCGGTTTCAACAATGTTAATATTTTTCAACATTTTAATCGCGCAAAGATTTATGATTTATGACTTTTGCACAGATTTATACGCGAATTTTTTTGCGAATCTGATTGATGCCGGTTTGATTAATTTTAACGTGCTTCAACGAGCAATTGTTTGGACTATAATTTTTCCCTCTGATTTATTCCTTCCAACCTTACGGATTAACACATTACAAAATAATAAAAAGCACACTACACTTATTTCGTCGGAAATGTCAGATTATTCGCAGCACCGTATCGCATTATATCGCATTACGTTATATCGCGTCTAGCCTGCACTAGTTAAGCACCCCGCACCACCCCTAGTCAAGTTTCATTTGTTTCTCAGAAAATGAATACTGTCGCTGACAGTGTATGTAGACGTAGTATAGCACGAGCCTCCTTCCAACCCACCCCTGCCCTTTACAATTAACCAATTTGCATCCGAGCGCGGAATATTCCGCGAGCCACGACTGTCGGCTATCACCGAGCGCGGAATATTCCGCGAGCCACGACTGTCGCCTATCACCGAGCGCGGAATATTCCGCGAGCCGAACTTTTCCATTACCAGTTGCTGAATATTCTTCATATGCCACAGATCACGTTTGATCCTTTCACGGGCTAGTCGTCAGTTGAACGTCACTGATGCCTGAACACGGCACCTTATGCAGAGCCACGATGAAAATGGGTTAACGATAGCAGCAACAGGAACTCCGATTTTCGCTTACAAACTGCGCAACGTGCTACCTTATTTTCTATTTCTCGAACAAAACGCATTCCCGCCATTTTGATGAAAACGATGAAGTAAAGGAAATAAATAAAATTCCCCGAGACCACCGCTATGCGAGAACGACGAGACAAAACTACCCCTCTCTCAGGTCAGCGTAACTGTAATTCAACAATTACCAAACGAGAAGCGACGCGACACCGCGAGCACCCTTCGGACACTAGGTGCGACACCCAGCTGTCTCGTTAAAGAACCCGGCGAAGCGATCGGGACACCTATGTGAGTACGAAAAATAGGAGGAATAATAATAGCTGAACGTTAAAACGTTAAAATATAACGGGAGAACGCGAGCCGACCCTCGAAAACGGCGGCCCAGGCGGCAGAGGGGGTGAGTTTTCGGTGGCGCGCGGTAAACGAAAATGTTTTCAATATTTCCAGCGGCGATAAAACTCAATCGATGGAAATCAAGTACCCTCGGCACGGGCTGCGTCACGGGTCGCGGAAAGTATTGCACACAGAGGATAAAAGCGTGCAATTAGAGAAATTGCAGTTCACCCCCGCTTGGCCGCTGTTGACGGTGGTGGTGACGACGGGTGCCCGTGCCGTGGTGTGCGTGTGCTGCAGCGTGTATGCGCGCGCGCGAGCCACTGCACGGCCGAGTTTATCGCGCATCAATCCGAATAATGGTGTATCGATGCAATGCGTTTTTCAAGTGCGCCGATACTCGATTCGAGCACGCATCTCGCGTGCGGGAACAACGAGAACGTACAAATAAAGAGAAAGAGAGGGGAAAAAAATGTAAAACGAGACCGGCGGGGAAAAAATTGGATACCCCCGGAATCATATCCGACCTGGGCGCGTTTACAACGCTACGCGCGAATCTCGTCCATTTCCACGCGTATTTACCCTCGAGCTCCAACGATCGCGGGGATCGATCCTCGCCCCGTCTTCCAATCGGCTCTCTTTCACGAGAAATTATTCCACGAGAAATACGTTTATTACGTAGTAAATACGTATCACGCGAAAAATCGTACGATTCAGTAACGCCGGTCAACTCGTCGATTCATAAATAAAAATTGCGCGTTCTTTAATGGCTCGCAAATCGTGGCGAATTTAATCCGAGCTAATGATAAATAAATAGAATTATTTTAGATAACAATGTGGGGAATTGATTTGTTTTATTCCAATTTTCGACAAGAGTAGGAAGCAAAAGATGAGCGATGTTTAAATAAATTGTTTACAGACCCTCGATTTTTGCATATTCTATTTTGGCACAATTCGCTATTTTGCATATTTTTAAGCCTTTCTTTCAAGAAAAGAAAAGAAAGAGTGGTATTCAATTAATTTTTGACAAGTTTATAAAGAACACTGCCGAAAGCATTTAAACACGCATCTTTAACTTCATTATGTATATATATATTGATAAATAAATACTTTAAAAATACTTGAGGAATCAATTGCGTGCGAAAATCGAGGGCCTACTGTACTTGGAAAATAATACTGGATACTTCATACATGTCTAGCATCAGGATGATTAAATTATGGGTGAAATAGTTGCAGGAACTCTGTTCTGAACGAAGCCTAAAATTACTGAACCCCTACATGTCGAGAGCTTAGAATAGGTCCATAGAACCTTATCTTCCATTAGTATATCAACATATTTATTAACAAGTATGTAGTATATTTCTAATAAGAGACTATATTCAATCCGTACACGTCGATTTTGATGAAATTTATACGAGGGATAGTTCTCAAAAAAATATTTGTCACGTATTCTTTTTTATTGATCATCGTTCATATTCAGGGGGTGAAATCAACCCCCAAATGTAAGATCTTAAACTCCTCGTTGGATGTACTGTATAATAAAATCAACATCAATCCCAAACCCTGTATTTTATACCAATTTCGTAATTGCAATTTTTGTAGACAAATATTCCTAGCAATTAAGACACATTTCAGCATCATCCCAATCATTATAGTCCGTATTTTCTTAACCCCCTCGTTGGACGTACTGTACAACAAGTTCAACATCAACCCTAAAACCTATTTGTATTTTACACAAATTTCGCAATTGCAATTTCAAAGAATTTCTGTTGTAACGTCGAGGATATTTTTGGGACGATAAATAAGGAATCGGGTATAAATTAAGCCTTAAAATTATTTTATTTTCACATTCCATGCAATCTTAGGTTATTTTAGATTTGATATATTAATCTTCGGAATTTGGTTAAACGGTGACTTAGGCCCACCCCTCGAATGCAAAGGGTTAAGACACATTTTAACAGCATCACTCGCCACGCAATATTTTTTCGAAAAAATAGCTAAACTAGGCTTCTCCATCATCTTCGTCACACCAAAGCGATCATTATCGTCCCATATTTAGTACATTTATCTACGATACTGCAGTTCGATCGTTAAGCCCCGAATTTGCTTTCAACCCCTAAGAAAAATTAGGAGCGGAGGATCCGTGGATCACGATAGGAACGTTCGGAAAATCTGCGTGGGTGGAGATAGGAGGCAAGGTCGAAGAGAGTGGAACGTTTGAACGATATCAGGGAAGTAGCCCCTAATTTCTGCGGTGGTTCTACCCCCGCGGTTACATCGTTGTCCCGACCACCAGGCTAATGAAGTCCTCTGCTTTTCGCCCGGGCTATCAGCGTCGCGTCTCTCGGGGGTATTCGTGGGTAATTCGCTTCAGATGGTATCTTTAAATAGAGGCCGCGTCTCCGCGAGGACGCGCGACGAGGAAAAAGCGTGGGACAAAAGTTGGCGGCGCGGAGATTTTTGCCCGATCGTGACCGCTTCTTGCGGCAGGATCGTTAATTTCTTGCCGGCTGCTGCCACCTCGAGAGGCTTCTTTCTGCTCGTAAATTCGACGGGAGATTTACTGGGCGTCGTCGGGACGAGCGTAACGCGCGGAAACAATGTCGGGGGACGAGCGGAACTTGGAATTTACCTTCGAATTCGCTGCGACTGTGCTTCGTTTTCCAGATCGAGTTACCCGCGCGCGTCGATATTTATGAACTCGCGTGATTTCAATGAGCTGGCGTTCAATAGATTCGATGCACGTGCCCAAGGCTGCGCTTGAAATTTATCGAATATTCAAAGATCGCGTTGTTTTGCGCGTGCAGGCTATTTATACGACCGAGAGCCGCGTGGCGGAATCACGATTATAGACGCTGAAACGCGTGGAACTTGGACTATGAATAACCGCGAGCACATATGAAACAAAAGGTTACCTTCCGCGCAGAATAGCCGCGAGAATCGCGCTAGCTTTCAAAAGCCACAACCTCGGGGTTCCTGTAAATAAAAATTCTTAACGCCTCTGATTCACCCACACCTGCATCTGCATTTAACCAACGTACTACCACACGCGTGGCAGGTTTTAGCCTTGGTCTGGATACCCGTCAGGAAGATCGAATTTTGATTTCGGACGCGAGATGTACAGATTGATTCATCTTTGCGTAATTACCTATGCGAGAAATCACTTTGTGCAAATTTGGAATTTTTGGAAATAGGTTTTGTAGATTGTTTCTAGACGACACTTTCATCGCCATTTTTATATAATTTTTTCCAGCTGTCGAGGAAATTTTATGCACTTACATTGCAGACACTTACTGGAGACGTATATTTTGCATAATGATTCATTTTTATGTAATTACCTATGCGAGAAATCACTTTGTGCAAATTTGGAATTTTTGGAAATAGGTTTTGCAGATTGTTTCTAGACGACACTTTTATCGCAATTTTTAGTTTTTTTCCAGCTGTCGAGGAAATTTTATGCACTTACATTGCAGACACTTACTGGAGACGTATATTTTGCATAATGATTCATTTTTATGTAATTACCTATGCGAGAAATCACTTTGTGCAAATTTGGAATTTTTGAAAATGGGTTTTGTAGATTGTTTCTAGACGACACTTTCATCGCCATTTTTAGATAATTTTTTCCAGGTGTGGAGGAAATTTTATGCATTTACATTGCACACGCTTACTGGAGACGTATATTTTGCATAATGATTCATCTTTACGTAACTACTTATGTGAGAAATCACTTTGTGCAAATTTGGAATTTTTGGAAATAGGTTTTGTAGATTGTTTCTAGACGACACTTTTATCGCAATTTTTAGATAATTTTTTCCAGGTGTGGAGAAAATTTTATGCATTTACATTGCAGACGCTTACTGGAGACGTATATTTTGCATAATGATTCATTTTTACGTAATTACCTATGTGAGAAATCACTTTGTGCAAATTTGGAATTTTTGGAAATAGGTTTTGTAGATTGTTTCTAGACGACACTTTCATCGCCATTTTTAGATAATTTTTTCCAGGTGTGGAGGAAATTTTATGCATTTACATTGCACACGCTTACTATATTTATTTACTATATTTGCATAACGAGAAATTACACCTGATATGGTGTGGCAATGAAATCTCTTTAGTAACTTCTGTGGTTCGGGAGAAAAATTTCTGAAGATCGATTATTCTCGTTAGCAATTGGTCAAGTTATGTAATTTTTCTAAACGTATAACATTCGTTTTTATTATTATATATATATATTTTTAATGATAAAAAGTTTTAAGAAAATTAAGACATGTGACCTAAGTGACAAACTTAGAATTCAAAATTTAAAAACCACCACTTGGACCTTGGTATGTACAGTGTTAAACTGAAATCACTTTGTGCAAATTTGGAATTTTTGGAAATAGGTTTTGTAGATTGTTTCTAGACGACACTTTCATCGCCATTTTTAGATAATTTTTTCCAGGTGTGGAGGAAATTTTATGCATTTACATTGCACACGCTTACTATATTTATTTACTATATTTGCATAACGAGAAATTACACCTGATATGGTGTGGCAATGAAATCTCTTTAGTAACTTCTGTGGTTCGGGAGAAAAATTTCTGAAGATCGATTATTCTCGTTAGCAATTGGTCAAGTTATGTAATTTTTCTAAACGTATAACATTCGTTTTTATTATTATATATATATATTTTTAATGATAAAAAGTTTTAAGAAAATTAAGACATGTGACCTAAGTGACAAACTTAGAATTCAAAATTTAAAAACCACCACTTGGACCTTGGTATGTACAGTGTTAAACATTGTTAAATAATGTTAAACATTGTTAAACATCGTCCTTGTTAGAATACAACGACGATGCTAGATTTGCCAAGCAGTGTCAGGCAATAGCCAATCTTCTTTTGGTTTAGGTACTTTTGGCAGTCATTTTGTAGACATGTCTAGGTCGAGGGCCCTTTCTCTTACTTAGTTCAGTTCCACCCCCATGTAACTGAGCACACTTGACATCGTCTTCGTGTCCACAACATAAATTTTTCTTTCCTATCTTTTTATTTTTCACGACACATCTATTAGGAATAGCTAACAAGTCGATAGTGACACGATTTTGGTCGATTTCAATATGCAAACGCAATTTACAATTAATCATGACTCCTATAGTATCATAATGGACGTTGACAACTCTTCCTTCGCGACACATTTTTAAGAAAAATCAGTCAATCGTATAAATCTGCTGAATATTATACATAATCGTATTTTGCGATAAACTGAATTTACAGCAAACTCTATCCGAGAAACCACCCCCTAAGTTCCCCTCGAGTCGCAGAGCACACTTGACATCGTCTTCGTGTCCACGATATAAATTTTTCTTCCCTATCTTTTAATTTTTCACTACATATCTATTAGGAATAGCTAACAAGTCGATAGTAAAACGATTTTTGGTCGATCATAGTCGACAGTAAACGATTTCAACACGCAAACGCAACTTACAATTAGCCATAGCTCCTTTAGTATCATAATGAACGTTGACAATTCTACCTTCATCGCAGATTTTTAAGAAAAATAGTCAATCATACATACATATAAAATAAAGCTTACCACCCCTGTTCAATATTACACATAAACGTATTTTGCGATAAACCGATTTGACAGCAACCCTTAACCGAGAAACCACCCCCTATGTTCCCCGCTCATCCCCGAAGCCGGTGTGCACTGTGAGTTGTTCGCATTCCTCCGGAAACTTTCTCTTTTGAAGGCGTCACGGATAGACGATGGCCGAGGTCGAGGTCGGCGCCGATGAGGATACTCTTTTGCGCCCCGGCGGTAACGAACAGCGTCGTAACGACGTCGTTCCCGAGATATACAGACGTCTTGGCCCCGGCCATGCTCACCTTGCCCCCACCAATGCCTGGTCCCCCGATTATAGCACAGCGACGTGCGGGGCTACGTCGGGGGGTTGCGGCTTTATAAGTCGAGCCCCCGCATACCTAACGCTCTCGCTCCTCTTCCTCCGGCAGCCCGATCCGGAGCTGCCCTACGTCCCGTTCTACGCTGTGAACCGACCCTAAAGAATCGCCCCATTAACGCGATTTATGGCCGGCCAGACTCCGAAATAAAATATCTATCCGGCCGGCGCTCGCCCTCCTCTATATGCGTGCGGCTGACTCTGTCATAGCCACAGGGGAACGTCACGGGTCAACCGACAACGGCAAAAGTCTGGCCGCGGGAATGCGCGCCGCCATTGCGGATGATTTTCGGCCCGTTCGCCGGGGAGAACATCCGGCCGCCATGAATGCCGCCGGAATCGCAGCCCTAATCAGCCGATCGCGTGTCGATGACGAATGTTTATTAGCCAAATTGCCACTGCCGGTTCCGTGACCCTCGAGCGGATTTGACACGAGTTAGGCATTTGGAAGAATTCTTCGAATGTTTCCCAAGTACAACTAATATTCCTTACTCCTCTCTGACTACATCCAAGATGTCAAACTCGTCTGTCATTTTGGGAAATTGCAATTCCTCGCGTTAGCGCACCTAAACACTGTCAAACGCCGCTGTCAAAGCAACGTGCGAGGCACGAGACCTAAAGATATAAATACCTATGAGACACGAGTCGTGAGACACCATTTTCTTTACTATCTACCACTTCTCGAGGTACTGGTATGCCAAACACGAATCGTTCCGAAAAATATTTCACGTGCAACAACTGGTATTCAGGATTATCTACATATGACACATTTTAGCTGTAAGATAACAGAAAGAGCGACGGGAGTAGTTGGAATGGCATCGAGGAAGGATCGAAGAGTGGAGGCGGATAGCGAAAAAGCAGCGGGGTGCTATCGAGTGGCGTGGTGGAGCGCGGGAAAACCACTAAATGCAATTTCATCGGGTGCATCGTTGGAGCACAGCGAGGCCTTTCAACGAGGCGTTCGACAATGCCTTTAATCAACAATAATTCTACGCACGCGGAGGGTCCCGACGAGGGATTTCGAGGGGGCGAGGGGTGGTGTACGATCGAGGTCCGCGTTACGTTTTCTCCCTGCTCCCTGCGGGCCTGCATCCAGGAGCTTCCGCCAGGGGAAACCGTCCACTGGAAAATTAACACTGTCGGGATTTTCGTCCGATACGTCGCCCCCGATCCATTCGCGACGCCGCTCTCTCCCTGTCTCTCTGCCTCTCTCTCTCTCTCTCTCTCTCTCTCTCTCTCTCGTGCACTCCGTGTCCCCCCGCGCCGTACTTGTCCGCCATTGCTGGACGAATTTATTTCTTCCGTCAGTGATTCCTCTCCATGCCACGTTGCGCACGTGCATTATACGCGTACGCGAACCCCGCCGCTTCTGAAAACGGAAACAGCCGCGCCCAGTAAGCTGGAAATTATTTTGGGCGCCGGTATTACCATGAGAATGTGCCGTTGATTTTGACGACGGTGTTGTACGACGGTGGCCAAGAGGAGCACGGCTTCAACGGGTTTCGTTTCAACAGAACGCCGTTGTCCCCCTGTTTCCTGTCAATATTCTTCGCGATGATCAGGGGTTCAGGATCGGAGCAACAAACATCGTAACCTGTCGATGGTTCTGTGAATAGACAGCATTATGATTTCATTCTGCCTAGGTTCGTTCCAAAGTGTCAGGTTTATCAGAAACGTCGCAACATTATGTCAACGGAACTGAAAACTGGATTTCGTGTCAGCATTTTGCTATGCATGGGACATTCTTTCTATATAATTATTAAAAGTACATTGTATTGTATATTCTCCTTATCAGTCAATTGTTCCAGTTGCACTCGTCAATGAAATCCTAAGATCCAATTTTCATTGCATCCGAAAATCTAAATAGTAGAAGCCCATTACGAGATTTCAGACTCAAATGGTCAAGCAGTTTCGATATCGTTGTAATTCTAATCCAGAGTGATCTGGGATACTTGGACCGATCATTGATAAGTGTTTTAGGAGGATTGACTGCCCTAATGATCGAGAACTCACTTATATCTGAGCGTCTGATAGTCTTTTGTCTTGACAGGGGGCACGCGTCGATGGTTCTGGTCTTCCTAAATCCACAACACGTATCCCGCGGCCATTTGTAACTGGTCATAGAACTCTTTGGACCTTTTGAAGTCATTACAGTGTCTCCATCTAGGATTCTATTCTTCCTTCACCTATAATACTGTCAATTACGATACTGTAATCAAATCCACGTCATAGTACACTTTCTCTGTCATCTTTCCCAACTAACAAATATTCTCAAAATTGTGCAAAACAAATTTCGAACGAGTATCCTTGAACTATATCCTTCACAGGATCCTATCGATCGAACAAAATAGCCGTGGAAAGCACCGCACATCCTTCTTGAGGGCAAACCTCTGTCAAAGCATAGCCGGGCCACCCTATCGGATGGCGAAACAAATTTCCGACATTCGAATGATCGTGTAGGTCTTTTATTTAGCTTCCTTCCCCCAGCTCCGTGTCCCCGTCGACTTCCATCATTTATTTAACTTCCGGGCTAAGCCGAAGCGCACCGGATGGCAAGCGACGGATCGTGAAAGATGGAGAGCAACGATTACGCTGCGTGGGCCAGAGCCGCGCACGTGTCGGCCTGGCGCAGAGCACGCCGAAGAGGGTCGGCGAATTCGGCAGCTGGGGAAACAACGGGAACCCTTTTCCCTCGTTTCCGCATTTTCCCGTTTACACGCTGGTCGAGCGCGAACAAAGACGCCACCAGGAAACGGTTCGCGAGATCTCTTCCTACTCCTCGACGACCCTCGTCGAGCGTTTCGATCGTCGCATAACTCTGTCCGAGCTATCTGAGAACAGTTTTATTTAATTGCCAGAGTGACCCAAGGATACCGCGTTCCGTTCTCTTTCCTGACGCAAGAGAATTGGCAAAGAATCCATTAACGAGTTCCGCAGATTTGCGAGAGGAACCCGGTGGTTGTTATGAAATATTAAGCGAAGAGTTTGCGAACTATTCGTGTTCCGTTGATGATTGATCGTGTTCTTACCGGCGGGTTTATCGACTCGCCCCGACTATTAATTCCAGTCTCCGCGAGATAGACACTTTACAAACGGCGAATTTTAATCGGCCATGGAAGCCAGCGTGGACCAAGTTGGTCCATGAGATCCGGTGCCGCGTTGAATCTTATCTAATTTCGCGCGAACGTGGCAGACAAATGTCCATAGCTATGTTGCCTCCCAGGCACGAGTGTCGTTGCTCTAGCTGCGCGTGCATTAATCATAAATACCGCGGCGACCGCTAGAAGACGCGGTATCGCGTTGCCTCCAGTGCTTTCCTGGCATTTATACCACCTTCCAGGCGAATTCGATGAGTCAACCGAATGGACCGGCTCCGCTTAATGATTTCGCTGTGTGCCTCGTCGCGTGTTGCTCGTTATGTAGCAACTCGACACGCGTGCCTGCAGTTCTTTCGAGCTGTGTTGGCCAACACACGATCCTTCGTACGCTTCTCGAGAGAGAAGAATTACTTCCTTCAGAAGAAACCCGATGATTAGCTGATTTTTACAGATACCGCTTGCCAGCAAATTGGCTTTCTTAGAGAGAGGGATTGCGATTGTGGATGTGAGTCTGTTGTAATGGAATTTTGAAATACGACAAGGGCTTCGCGGAAATCGTGCATCTCTCGTACCCCGTATCTCGTGGGAATTATCGGAGACTATAATAGGCTGATGAGCAATCTTCGTTTCGCAGTCCACGAGGCAACCTCGATTTTGACAAAATTGGGAACTGGGGATTACACGGGAATATACCTTCGGTTGAAGGATCGCTGTAATAGGTTAGTACTACGATAGGTATCTGCTGGAACTTTTGGTAGCAATTTGTTGCGAATTTCTACGAATAGTATAATATTGGTATATAAACTAACGATAAGAATGATAAGAAGATCGGAAAAGTATCTAGCATGAGCTCGACGCAATTAGGAAAATTCGCCTGTATGCCTGCAGGTGATCAGGCAAACCTTCAGTCAACTGCTTTCTTCTGATCTCTCAGAACCGCTGTCCATGTCTCGTGTCAATCAATCGTGTTACCTATCTACCTCACAGACAGTCTTGATCACACAAGTCAATTGGAATGACTACTTTGATTAATAGTATTCTACAATCGAAACTGTGCGTTAACTTGGCTGATTTCTTTCGTTCTGGTCAATTAGACGTGTCTTTCGAAGCATAGGCAAGCCTAGGGGGAGCTCAGAAGATGTCAGTTAGAACGTCTATCTCTTTACGCAATCAGGAAAATTCCTGTGTACTCGTTAGACTAGCCTTCAATCGATTACCTTCTTCCGAACCTTCTATGCCATGTCATCCATGTCTCACAAGAAGCGTCTCGCAGCAGAGTGTCACAAAGAGTCTGTCAATTGTGTCACCTATCTACTTTATAGACTGTCTTGGTCACACGAGTCAATTGGTGTGGCCACTTTGATTAATAGTATCACTACAATCGAAACTGTGTGTTAAATCAGGTAATTTCTTTCGTTCTGGTCAGTTAGACATGTCTCCTGAAGCAAACGCAACCCTAAGAGGTGCTGACAAGAAGTCAGTTAGGACGTCTACCTCTTTATCCAATCAAGGGAATTCCTATGAATCCGACTTCGAGTCTGCATGTGATTAGACTAGCCTTCAATCGATTACCTTCTTCTAAACCTTCTATATCAGTCCATGTGTCACAACCTCGCCGTACAGTGTCAAAAAGAGTCAGTCAATCGTGTCACCCATCTACCTTACGGACAATCGACATCATATAAGTCAATTGGTATGATTATTTCGATTAATAGTATTCTACAATCGAAACTGTATGTTACATCAGGCAATTTCTTTCGTTCTGGTCAATTAGACATGTCTCTCGAAGCAAACGCAACCCTAAAGGGTGCTCAGAAGAAGTCAGTTAGAACGTCTACCTCTTTACCCAATCAGGAAAATTCCTATGTACGCGTATTCGTGTCTGCATGTGATTAGACTAGCCTTCAATCGATTACCTTCTTCTGAATCTTCTTTATCATATCATCCATGTCTCATAAGAAGCGTCTCGCAGCATAGTGTCAAAAAGAGTCTGTCAATCGTGTCACCTATCTACTTTACAGACTGTCTTGGTCACACGAGTCAATTGGTGTGGCCACTTTGATTAATAGTATCACTACAATCGAAACTGTGTGTTAAATCAGGCAATTTCTTTCGTTCTGGTCAGTTAGACATGTCTCTCGAAGCAAATGCAACCCTAAAGGGTGCTCAGTGGTGTGGCCACTTTGATTAATAGTATCACTACAATCGAAACTGTGTGTTAAATCAGGCAATTTCCTTCGTTCTGGTCAGTTAGACATGTCTCTCGAAGCAAATTCAACCCTAAAGGGTGCTCAAAGGAAGTCGGTTAGAACGTCTACCTCTTTACCCAATCAGGGGAATTCATATGCACTCGTGCTCACGTCTGCACGTGGTTAGGCCAATCTATCGATCTATGGCGACCACTCTAAGCTCACCAGAGGGATTCGAAAGAATCCGAGGACCCTCGAAAGTCCTCATTGAGCCCTCTACTTCCTACAAATAGGATTTCCAGACCTGCCATTGACATCCCGCGTGTCTAAGGCATAGACTTGCTCTTCCTACCTCGTTCTCGCACACTTACACCCTTTTCACATCGCCGTCGCAGATGAATTCGGTTGAAAACTCCCTACGACACTCGTGCTACATCATAAACTGCGTCGTTTATCGAAAAATATCGGCATCCATCGCTCCAGACCAGGAGATCAGCAACGATTCTCAGCCCGAGCACGAGCCAGGATGGCGGACGCGAAAACCCAGCGAGATCGAACGAGGACGAGAGGAGCAGGGTCGGAGAAGGAGCGGCCAGACGTTGTACACAAGGGAAATAACATGCTTCGTCAACAGAGCTGCTGTAACTAATGGATATTCCGGCGGAATAGAGTGGAGAAATGGACGGTCCACCTCCGCACGAACAAGCTCTCGCTGCCCGGAATGCACCGCTCCTCGTTATATCAACGACGTCACGGCCGCTGAAATTTACGAATCTCGCGTCTGCGACCGGCATCCCTCGCGTCGCCATCCCCGGGCTACACGCGTCGCGAGATTGCCTCGGAGCACGTGCAAAGCCGAGACGAGAGGAGACCTCTTCGCGGGTTAAGACACGCCGATTGCGTTACCGCCAATGCACCCGGGAACGCGGACCCTGCAGAAATTGGTTCTCCGTTGACAAACGGTGCGGGACCCGGGACGAATATGACCGACGAATGTGATACTTGCCCGTACGATTGCCGCGGATTCCGCTTTTCACGCAACATTGAATCGTGATCGAAAGGGACTCGAATTTGTTAACAGGCAATTAAATTTTTAATTCCAAAAACGGATGAATTGGTACATATGTGTCTTCTGTTCTTCGAATAGGAGTGTTTGCGTTTTATACGTGTTATCTATACATGTGATGTTATCAATTTTTCAATATTTTCTTTTATACCAAGAAAATTTCTTTTCTTATTTTCCAAGATTTTAACTGTATTTTAATTTGACAAGCCTTGATAGGTTTAGTGTTAAATGGAGGTGTGTGACACTGATATGATTGTATTGACACTGGTGTGCTTGGAATAGGAGTGTTTGAGTTTTACACGTGATATCTATACGTGTAATCAATTTTTCAATATTTTCTTTTATACCAAGAAATTTTCTTTTCTTATATTCCAAGATTTTCCTATTTTTAGTGTTTCCTTTTCTTCCAAGATTTTCCTATTTTTAGTGTTTCCTTTTCTTCCAAGATTTTCCTATTTTTAGTGTTTCCTCTTCTTCCAAGATTCTTCCTATTTTTAGTGTTTCCTTTTCTTCCAAGATTCTAACTATATTTTAATTTGGCAAGCCTTGATAGGTTTAGTGTTAAATGGAGGTGTAAGTGATTGATATGACTGTATTGTCACTGGTGAATATCGAAACGAAACACTTGTAATCTTCTGTCAGCAATTTTATGTGATAAAAGTGTCATCGACCTTGAAATAGAAATGCTCTAGATTTCTGTTCATCTATGGGGTAAAAAACTCGAGGTGTAAACGGTTGAAAAGGTGTGAGAGGACCAGATGAGTGGGGTTGTAAACAGGTTTCGTGATTTTTTGAGGGAATTGAACTAACGCTTTTGATGAATTACGAGATGAAATTAATGGAATAAATTGGCCTCTCGATAACAGTTTTGCGTGGACGAAAGTACCTGTACAATTTGATCGTGGTGATATAGAGGTTAGAATAAATATTCGATTAAATTTAAATGAAACTGGATGAAATTGCGAATAAAATTAATAGAACTTATCGTGTTTCCTGTGATCGTTCTATTTAAAAGTGGGATTTCGTTTATAATTGCAATTGAACAGATAATTTCGCGAAAATAATTGCACGGCTCGAGTGTCATAACCTAAAAATTAGAATAAACGTGGAAGCGGTGTAGGTATAAATTGAATTATATCAAACATGGAATAAAATTGATTGAATTTTCTTACCAACATTCTAATCAAAGAATTGATTAAATGTACTAACGTATCGGTTAGTATTAATATCGAAAGAATAATGAAACTCTTTTGTGGAAAATTAACCTCATAACTGAAAATCGAAACACACTGCGTTTGACGTTGCGTTTGAATGAGACTGGACTAAACGACGAGTGCAATTAGTTCCAACGAACCTATGAGAAAGAGTAATTAAATCTATAATTAGAATCGGAAATATAGTGACACTCGTTTTCACGTATGAAAGCATAACTCGATCGAGAGAATTTAAAAATTCAAACACACAGCCAATTCTGATTTTAAGGAATATACACCGATGTATATAATTAACACAATTCTCTGCTGTTCTCACGATCCTATTAAAATATAAAAGAAAGAACAATTAAATTTCTAATTAGAATTAGAAAAATAACAATTCGCTAAACCTAATTTTATCATAAACATCCTATCGAGTCTCGAATTAATTAAAATTAAATTACTACTAAATATACCACTTGCTACGAAAAGAATATTAAAAATTTATTACACATATATTAATCCTTTACACTCCGAATTATTATTTTTCTGTAACGAAAAAATTTCTAAAATTTTCTGCCACATACAGTTGACGATATTTTTAATAAGAAATCGTATGCAAATTAAGACGCACAATTATTTTACTTCAATATTCCACGCATGGTTGGGTGATTTTAAATTTCATATATTAATTAACATCAATCTTCAGAATCCGATTAAATGGCGTCTGAGACTCGCCCCTCGAGTGCAAAGGGTCTATAATATTAACCCTGTATATGAAATTAATATCAACCCTCTGCACTACTTTATCAGGTTCCACTCAACGATTTTTGATCCTTTATTCACTGAACAAGAAAACAGAAAATGAATCACTACGTAAATTATTTAAATTCAAAATATAAATTACAACAATATTTAAAAGCTATCTAATAAAATTCTTTAAAATAAGTAGCTGTTGAGGACCTTCTACCCTGTGACGTAAATTTTAACGAAAATATTTAAAATAATATGGAATAATTATCAATGAAATTGACAAATAATTTAAAAAATTACATTATCAAAAACCCAAATAGATAATATTATACTAAACCCAGAGCTTCAAATCGAACTTTAAAAATGGTGGTCCAAACCGTGATACATTTATTGACAAACTGTAAATCCTACCCAAAAGAAAAATGCTAGTACTCTTTCCAACAAACGATCACGTATCTCCATCAACTACACCCAAAAATGAAAACAAGGCAAAAATGAAAATAAAATCGGACCAAACAACGAACAGGTTTAACAAAACCCCCAAGTTACCCTGGATAATCGCATTCGAGACTAGGCCGAGTTGAACCCGAGCGAATCGTATCGACGATCCAGACAAGCGTGTTCTCGTTTTTGGTCAAACACAGACTTTCGTTCGAGCTTCTATTTGCTCGGTTTGGGGTGCAGAAATTTTTGGCCGACCGCGATCCCACCGCGATCTGCATAGGATTCGACGACGAGCGGAGAGGAAACGAGAGGAAGAAACGGGCAAAGAAATTACTCGCGAGGCACTAGCGGAAGAGGGAACAACGAATCGTTCTTATCCCACCAACGTATTCCTTCCTCTCGTTCTTTGGCCCGAGTAACGAGTGCGCGCCATCGTTTAACTTTCCCGGAAGAAAAACACGTATCCAGCCTTCGTCGTTCTCCTTAGCCCGCCTCCATCAATTATTCCCGCTGGAAACGCGGTTCTCGCGCTTCGGCGCACGTGAAATTTCTTACTCGGATGATCGAGTCCTGGCCCTCGCCGTGCGCTATCCGCCTGATTAATTCACTTTTCCTGCGAGCATTTCCGCCATCTTGAAGATGCTGTCTATGTACCGCGAAGAATTCCTCGAGCAAAGCTCCTTGAATATTATTGTGCCTTGTTTGGGACCAGACGAGGTTCCAGGGATTCGTAATTCGTTATAAGCGGTTTAAAAACGGGGTGGAATAATCATCCCTTAAATTGAGGGTAATATTATAATTAATTGCAAACGAAGCATAGTAATCGTGTAATTATTGAAACGGTTTGTCGAATAATTTTAGGATTTTTGGAGGAAGATAGTAGCACGTGGTTCACAATTTTTGCAATTTTTGGAGAGTTATGAATAACAATTTATGAACAATTTTTATTTGTAAAATTAAGGGTAAAATTATAATTAATTGCAAACGAAGCATAGTAATCGTGTAATTATTGAAATAGTTTGTCGAATAATTTTAGCATCTTTTGGAGGGAGATAGTAGCACGTGCTTCACAATTTTTGTAATTTTTTGAAGACTATGGCGGATGGACATAATTTATAAGCAATTTTTGTTTGTAAAATTAAGGGTAAAATTATAATTAATTGCAAACGAAGCATAGTAATCGTGTAATTATTGAAATAGTTTGTCGAATAATTTTAGCATCTTTTGGAGGGAGATAGTAGCACGTGCTTCACAATTTTTGTAATTTTTTGAAGACTATGGCGGATGGACATAATTTATAAGCAATTTTTGTATGTAGAATTAAGGGTAAAATTATAATTAATTGCAAACAAAGCATAGTAATCGTGTAATTATTGAAATAGTTCTTGAATATTATTGTGCCTTGTTTGGGACCAGACGAGGTTCCAGGGATTCGTAATTCGTTATAAGCGGTTTAAAAACGGGGTGGAATAATCATCCCTTAAATTGAGGGTAATATTATAATTAATTGCAAACGAAGCATAGTAATCGTGTAATTATTGAAACGGTTTGTCGAATAATTTTAGGATTTTTGGAGGAAGATAGTAGCACGTGGTTCACAATTTTTGCAATTTTTGGAGAGTGCAGATAATTTATAAAGAATTTTTGTTCGTAAAATTAAGGATAAAATTATAATTAATTGCAAACGAAGCATAGTAATCGTGTAATTATTGAAATAGTTTGTCGAATAATTTTAGGATCTTTTGGAGGGAGATAGTAGCACGTGCTTCACAATTTTTGTAATTTTTTTAAGACTATGGCGGATGGACATAATTTATAAGCAATTTTTGTTTGTAAAATTAAGGGTAAAATTATAATTAATTGCAAACGAAGCATAGTAATCGTGTAATTATTGAAATAGTTTGTCGAATAATTTTAGCATCTTTTGGAGGGAGATAGTAGCACGTGCTTCACAATTTTTGTAATTTTTTGAAGACTATGGCGGATGGACACAATTTATAAGCAATTTTTGTATGTAGAATTAAGGGTAAAATTATAATTAATTGCAAACGAAGCATAGTAATCGTGTAATTATTGAAATGGTTTGTCGAATAGTTTTAGGATTTTTGGAGGAAGATAGTAGCACGTGGTTCACAATTTTTGCAATTTTTGGAGAGTTATGAATAACAATTTATGAACAATTTTTATTTGTAAAATTAAGGGTAAAATTATAATTAATTGCAAACGAAGCATAGTAATCGTGTAATTATTGAAATAGTTTGTCGAATAATTTTAGGATTTTTGGAGGAAGATAGTAGCACGTGCTTCACAATTTTTGTAATTTTTGGAGAGTTATGAATAACAATTTATGAACAATTTTTATTTGTAAAATTAAGGGTAAAATTATAATTAATTGCAAACGAAGCATAGTAATCGTGTAATTATTGAAATAGTTTGTCGAATAATTTTAGGATTTTTGGAAGAAGATAGTAGCACAATTTTTGCAATTTTTAGAGGATGGAGATAGTTTATAAACAATTTTTGTTTGTAATTATTCAGGTAATACGAGGGTTGTCTATTAGACGGCTTTTAATTATCGTTCGGTACACAGCATTCTGTGTACGTGACAATTGATTTAGCATTAGTGTGTACCGGTATGATTCCCACAGGTAACGAGCGATTGACAACTGAGCATGTTTGTGTAAATTACACGTCTACTCGTATCGGTTGCAATATTACAGGAATTATAATAGATTGAATAATTAACATAAAATAATCCTAGATTAGTGGCGAAATTTTTGGAAACTTTTACATGATCCTACTCTAGTTAGAATACTACTAGGACTGTATTTTAAACCTAACTTTCTATCGGTAGCACACAAAATTCTATCCATAGCAGAAAAATAAATTCAAGTTTAACTTCTGAGGTTACAAATTTCGAAAAGAAATATCTCCAATTACTGACAAACGATATAAAACAAAATAACAATTAATTAATTTTCTTTCTCCCCTTTTCCCTGAGTTTAATGTTAGATTGACAGAATTTAAATTTGGTGAGACAATTTGGTCTTTATGAACCCTTTGCGCTCGACGATTTTTTGGCTAAAGAAGGGCACGAGTTGAAAAATTTTCTGCCATAATAATAATTAACACGTAGAATTATTTAATTTCGATACCTCGCACACTGTTACATTATTTTAAATTTGATATACTAATTAATATCGAGCTTCGAAATTTTATCAAATGGTGACTGAAGGGCGCCCCTTCGAGTGCAAAGGGTTAAATATTCAAAGGTATTTTCCACGCGTTTCTATTACGTCAGAGTCCTATTTAGAAATTTATTTAATTTCCGTTCTTACGAATTTTAATTCCCCTTTTATTTTTTAAAATACATACAACAAAATTGGCACGAAGATAGCCGAGGAAGGAAAACTATTATTGCAAATTTTAAATTTCGATGCACGGATATACCACAAAACAAATAATACAGAGAAAAATTCGCAACACGGTGATTATACGTAGTACATGTCACAATGTTGCCGACATTGGTCGATAAGTACACACGTGTTGGGAGTAGAGGCACGGAGAGTACATCTACCCTTAATTGCGAGCCTAAAGGGGTGGCAGTCGGAAGGAAAAGGGAAGGAACGAAGTGGAACGAACTATCCCGATCGCGTCGGCGTGGTCTCGAGGCCAGGTCGTGGAGGCTCATTCACCAGGAGCTGGCACGACGCTGGTCTGAGAGCCGGCTGGCGCGTACGCGAGCGGACCGCGCAGCCGTGGACTTTTACTTTCCAGCCCTTACGAGGCCGCTTGTTCTCATCAGCGCCGGTGAATGGCGCGCCGCCTCTTACACCGGCGTCGCCGCCGCCGCCACCGACGCCGCCATTGTGCGAATATGGAATCGATAGAATCGCGTGTGCACGCGGCATTATCCACCTGCCGGCTGCAGAAGATCTGGCGCCGACCAGGCACCCCTTTCTTCGTCCTTATCGATATATCCCTCGTAATTCGGACGATCGATCGCGACGGCCCTGCGAGTCGAAACCCTTTCCCTCGTGGACGAACCCCCTCAGCCTTGCTCCAATATCGCTTCTAGTTGCTGCAGCGAGATCAATTTTCGCGAGCAGATTCTCAGAAAAATTCCATTCCTCGCGTACACTCCATCTCTCTTTCGGGGATTTTGCGAGGTTGAAATTTCGATTTTAAAAATATAATTTTGCGAGTAACGGTGTTAATATAACTTGCAAAAGAATTTTATCACCCAACCGTTCCTTCTCTCGCGATTACTCGACTTTCATTAATCGACATCGAACCTCTGTAAAACGTTGCTATTTTTGCACAGACACCCCTTTAACCCAAAAAGGGTTGAACTTATAGGTATCCAATAAAATATAATTTATTCCAGTCTAAATTTTCTATGATTATTTACAACAGTATTGGTGTAAGTAGTTACCAATACCAGAAATAAAAATACTCAAAGGAAACAGGTTTGATTGGTTTCAATCACCGAAACCATTTTCCGAAACCCAAAATCATCCCCTTGTAATAGAAAAATGGTTATCGATATCACATCTCGGATTTCTCGAAGAATAAAAATATTCGCGATAAAACAACATCGGAAAATGAAAGCTAACTGCCAGGAATTTTTCCAAGTACGCAAATTGTCTCTCGGGGTGAAAAGCTTGCGTTGAAAAGCCCAAGCCAGATCTCCCACACCTCGGGGAATTTTTCTGCGGCTTAAAAAGGTGACGAAATTTTTCAAACCTTGGGAAATATCCGTACCATGATAAAAGTTGAAGAGAAAAATAATTACGCGATTCTAGTCGCACCCATCGAATTAGTCTTCGTCGCTTGGAGAATCTTTTCGTAGCGGCGCGGACAGTGGAAAAGGCGGTTAATAGCCAGACGAACGCCATAAATTACCCGGCAATGAAATTGCACCGAGGTAACGACAAATAACGGGGGGACAGGGTCGAGAAGGTGCGTCTGTAGGTGAAAAACGAAACAGAAAGTAAAAAAAGAAAGAAAAAGGAAAACAGAGAGAGAGAGAGAGAGAGAGAGAGAAGAAAAATATAGCGTCTAGTGTGTAAACGTAAGGGACATTTGTACCTGTCAGTAATCGCATTTATCTTCGCGGGTGTCGCCGAGCGATGAGGGATCGCCGGGCTCGTTTGACAGAAAAATTTTCCGAAAACAAACACGCTGTGCCCGGATGTATCGTACGTGTACGCGCGTGTACACGGAATTTATCGCGAAATAATGTATCCATTTGTCAAAATTAACGCGTCGATAAATCTCGACGACCGTAACTTCCGCCGGCCTCGGGCGCGCTCCGAGGGAGAACCATGGGGGTGGAAGAAACGCGAGGGGTGGAAATAAGACGGAAACGGGGGAGGGAAAAACGTATTACCGAGTATTACCGCGAAGAAAGACGTTCCATCGCGAGGAGGAGCCCCGCGCAACGTCCAGTTGCAGATATTTATTGCATTAATCACAGGCAGGCCACGGTTACGAGCTAAACGATCGAGCCACGGAAGCTCCGTGCAAGCTTCCGCTGTTTTTCCGGCAAACACGACCGTCCTGGCCCGCTCCTAATCCAATTCCCGGCTCGGCTCCGAACCCCTGGCCGCGCACGCGATGGGATCGCGTAACTCCGCGCGTTTCGGCCACCCCTCGCGCGTAACGCCGCTCGTTCCTCGCGTGTTACGCGCCCCCCATCCTTCCCAACTTTTCGCAGGGGTGAAGTTTCGCGTGGACGAGCCCGTGCTTCGATCGTTCCGCCGCTTTTCCGCGCTTCCTCTGCTCCTTCGGTTCCTCAGACCAGCGCGAGCAAAGAGGGTGCAACTGGCGAGCCAATTTGCCCCGTGCGAGTTTTTCTTTCCGGTTTACTCCGGCTTTTTCCACCTCCAACCACCGGATTCTGCGTGGAGAGTGAAATAAAAATCGAAATACCGGGTAATTTTTGTTTTGCAGAATTTTGCAGAATTTTTGGGGGAATTGTTTACCTTATTAACTCGGTAAATTAGTCGCGGATGGATAAAAACGATCGATTTTAATTTAACTGTCAATGTATATTTTTGGTTCTCCATTGTTTAACCCTTTGCACTAGAGAGGCGCTTCTTAGTCGCCATTTAATCAGATTCTAAAGATCGATGTTAATTAATATATCAAATTTACGTCCTTTGCACTAGAGAGGCGCTTCTTAGTCGCCATTTAATCAGATTCTAAAGATCGATGTTAATTGATATATCAAATTTACGATTATCCAACGATGCGTGGAATATCGAAGTAAAATAATTCTACGTTTTAAATTGCATACGATTTCTTGTTTACCCCGTTTGAAAAATATCGTCAATTTTAGGGCACTAGGTCTTCGAATTACTATGTTTCTGTAACGAAAAGAGCACCGGGTGCAAAGGGTTAATAATATTATATCACATTCTATGTAGAATCCTGTTTCTTTAAATTAATTTAAATAATTTTGAAATATCGAGGTAAAATAATTATATATCTTACAATTAATTTGCATTTCTTATTTACTGGTTTGAAAATATCGTCAACTTTAGGGCAGAAAGTTTTCGAATTACTATTTTCCTGTAACGAAAAAATTTCCCGGTGTAAAGGGTTAATGTACGTGTAATAAATTTTTCTATATTCATTTCACAGGTGGTAGCAGATTTAGTGGTAATTTAATTTTAATTAATTGGACTACTTACTCGGTAGGATGTTTATGATAAAATTAGGTTTAGCGAATTGGGACGAGATGTATTTTCCTTTGTGGTAAAGAGTGTTTTAAAAATATCGTCGACTTTATATGGCAGAATAGTGAATTACTATTTTTCTGTAAGGAAAAAATTTCCAAGTATAAAGGGTTAATATACGTGTAATAAATTTTTCAATATTCATTTTGCAGATAGTGGTAAGTTTAGTAGTGATATTGAAGGAGAATAGTCCGGTTTGTATACGCGAGGCGGCGCTAGTGTCGCGTGGTGACGAGATGTCGCTAGTGAGTTCGCAGTTCTTACTATCTACGTCCTCCTTTCCTTTCGCTATGCAAACCGAAGATATAATCATTAATTAATTATTAAATAAAATTCTTTTATTATCACCCCTTTTGTTCATTATCGTTGATATACTGATCGATGAAATAATTCGGATTCGTGGACGGTTCGGTTAATTCAAGAATTTAAGGGTATTTTACCTTAAAGGGTATTCGTTAAGGAAGGGGGCGCGATGGGGAAGTATGTTTTAAGACCGGATTACGAAGTATTCTCCTGCACGATTTGGATCGGTGGTCAGAGAGAGAGGAAACAGAAATAATTGGACCATAACGTCACCTGGAGAACGTTTTAAAAAGTTTTAAGTAGCCCCTTATACCGCACCGCGTTACACTCTGACTTCACCCCCTATTAGGGTATGCCAACTTATAAATGATATATAGCATCGTAGCCGACGGCACAGCGCTTATATTAAAAGTTTATCTTCCCCTAGAAATTTCGCAATGTGAATTGACTTGTGACTAATCGGATGAGAAACTTGTTCGAACAATGTCCCGGCGCCGGAAGTTTCGCCGGCTTCTCTCGCTGGGAAACAACCTTGAAATGTGTTTTATATCGACGGGCGAGAGGCAACGAGACTTTTTGAAATTTAGCGCGAATTTATGAGCAAGTTGCTTGAGAGGCATTACGGCCGAAAGAAATAATAAAGAACCATTAACTGCTTATTTCAGTCGAAACTTTGAAATTAAGGCGTTCGGTGCACCGAACGTTAGGAAATTAAAAAACTTGAAAGCATCGAAAATGAAAACATTGCGAGATCGAAAAATGGATCACTTAAAAATTCGAAAATAGAAAGGGTCATAAAAATTCGCGAACTCGAGGAAATTGAAGATTCTACCATTAAAAAATTCGGGAGCATGCGGAATGAAAATTTTCAATTTAGATTCGAAAGCTCGAAATATTAAACAAATTTCGGAGTCGATATATAGGGGAATGGAAAAATTTGAAATTTGAAAGGTTGAAAAAATTAAAATATTCCAACACGGAACACGCAATCCAATCCACTTTTAAAGCCTGGAAAATAGGTAATAAACGTAGAGCAATGAAAATTCCTTCGTACGACCAATCCATTAGATTGAAAGTAATGTAAATGCAATTTCCTGGTTGTAAGCGACAAAAACGGGTTCGTATGAAAAAGGCACGATAATAACAGAGTAGCCGAGTTCAGGTTAATCTGTCCGTGGATTAGCTCGTCATATACGGTTGCATGAAACGTGGTGTAACGATGCAAAGCGTTCGAACGGCCAGCCAGCAGAACCGTATGACCTACCGCAACGAGCTGTAGCCCGTGCCATAACGGTTGTATCCCATAACCTACGATCTATACCTAACGTCTTGGTAAACCATTATTGGAATCGTAACTTTGCGCTATCAGCCTCTCAAGACGTCTAATTTTCGCTCCCTCGCGAGAAATGTAATCAAACCTGAAAACCCTTCCTTATCCCTAACATCTCTCTATCCGCCTCCTCTACTTACACTAACTCTTATCGCATAACTTTTCGAAACTACGATTTTTGATTAGGTTTTTCGGTTTTCAGTAAGTAGAATAGACTGTTGGCTAACTTGTTGGCCAATTTTTTCCCGATTTTCGCCGTTCGTTTTGGAAATATAGTGCAGAATGTGGAAGTGTCTGACGTGTTCGTTAACACTAGATTTACGGAACCCGTCAATTTAACGGAAGGGTTGCTCCAATTATACGATGGAAACTTATATTAAGACTGTTAATATAATGTATAATTGTTTTTAAATTAAACTAGTCGTTAAAACAAAAGGCACATGGTTTCCTTTACCTGTCAATTTGACAGGTGTTCTTAGAAATAGGTATACAGATAGCGTCCGTAAACCTAGTGTTAAAATAGTGTTATGCCAGTCAGAGGAGAAGCCATGTTTATTTTACAAAGTGGAAAATCTTGAATTTCTATACTGTGGAATACACTTAGATGATATGGTTATAATAGTAAGCAATCAAGAATATAAAAGGAAAATCATGGAGGTACTAGAACTGAAAATGATTATTAAAATTATTGGCAGAAGTTAGGATAGTTTTGGGAATACAAATAGAATAGAGCAATGAAAAATTATTGATTATTACCTAAGTTTATTACGTGCTTGTGTCAAAATATAGCCATAATTTTGTAAAAAGTTAATAAATTATTAGACTGATTGTTAATAACAGATTGTTTACAACGTAAATTTATCATAAAAGTGAAAAAATTAATAAATTATTGGCTACTATTTAAACTTACTATGTATTTGTGACAAAATATAACCATAATTTCGCAAGAAGTTTATAAATTATTAGACTGATTGTTAATAACAAATTAATACTGTTAATAACAAATTGTTTGCAACGTACATTTATCATAACAGCGAAAAAATTAATAAATTATTGGCTATGAGAGCGGAAATTTAATAATTAATAAAATCGGTGAAGTTAGAAAATTTCCGATCGGGGTGGGGAGAGCGGCCGATCCGCGGCTATATAAGGAGCCTCGCGTCGCTGGAGAACTCATTTGTCGGTTCGACTTCGGAAGTGTAACATCTAAATTTTCGTAGTGCGCGAGGGGTGGGGGTCCGAAGTGAGGTTGGGGATGGCTACCCCACCCTCACCCCACCCCATTAATCAATTTACTAATTATTTTTGTTTTGTTTTTAGCTATTAATTTTTTTCTCTTTCAGGCTTTAATTATTCTTTCTTATTTCAGGATTTAATTATTTTTTTTCATTTCAGATGTTGTAGTTTCGTTTCTATTTATTTTTATTTGAGAATTCGAATATTTCGTACAATATTCGAATGTCTCATCGTTGGGTTCTTTACATCTCATCGTTGGATTGTTAATAATTTTTATTTTCAGATTTAATTTATTTTCTTTCAGATATTAATTATTCTTCTCTTTCCAACTTTTATATTCTCGTTTCTATTCATCTTCATTCTAACATTCGAATATTTCGTATAATATTCGAATGTTTCGTCGTTGGTTTCTTTATGTCTCATCTTTGGTTTGTTTCCTTCTCATCGATGGGTTGCTTCCTCCACTTGGTTAACCTTCATGGTTTCTATTCTTTCGTTTTCTTTCCTTGTACTAATCCATTTCGTTTCAGGTTTATATTAACAATAATATATTCTGTTTTAGCTTTTAGGTTTCTCAAGATTCTGTTTGCGACACATCAATGAACGATGCGTGCGTTTACTTTTAAGTAATCATAAGATAGATCCATAGA